>NW_026110842.1:5000-66105 GCF_024679095.1 Eriocheir sinensis
TCTAGAATAAGGTGTATCTATAATAGTGAACCTTTTCTTGTTACTTACTGTTGAGTTTCTAAAATAATACCTGATGTATAATTGAATATGTGGTTGCGACATATCTGAATTGTTAACTTTATTTTTTCATACATGTTTTTTTAATAATAGCATTGTATATCAAACAGTAAAATGAAGCAAAGGTTCTAAATTGCATAATAATTCAACTTTCATTACTACTGCAAATATTCGTTATCCTGTTTTGAGTATAAATTAGACAATTTATTAGGATACTTGTTTACATCTTCAACTTATGTTGACATGGGGTTGACTACATGATGTACTCTAAAGCAACAAATAAACAAGCATCATAATTTCAGAATAGCTATAATTTAATTAACAGTCCTAATTTTATAGTGGTAATACCTTATTCAATTTGGTCACCACGTACAAAAAAATGGAAGCATATCAGTGAGCCTGAACTAGTGTTTAAAAGGATTTGGAGCGACGTAGAGTATGGTTAGCGTACATTGTAGTGCAGCACCAAAATGAGATACGTACTTTTTTTTTTTACATCATGTGTGGTGGCCAAGGGCAAACTAAAAGAAAATTGATTGACAAACAAAGCTCACTTTAGATTGCCACACCTAAAGTGAAGCAGTCACCCATCTAGGAACAACAAGCTGTAAGGAAAGCAAAACTCCAGGATTAAGGAAAGTAGATTTAGTAGGCAGAAATGGAAAAGTTTTACCAGGCAGGTGTGGAGCTCAGAAGCAATTTTGGAGAACAATAGGAAGGACTCCTCAGGTCCGGCAAGTTCCTGGAAGATTAAATCCAGAGAGGGTATGAAAAACATTCTACAAAAGAATCTTAATATCAGAGTTGGGTGGAGAAGGGAGGAACAAGACCGTGAATCAGCCAGAGTTGGAGTTTTAGGAAAGGTTTGAGCAAAGAGTCTGGCTCTGAGATAGAAAGTGACTGATGGGACCCATATCGGGTTGAAGCAGAGGATGGAAAGAAGAAGAGAAATTGAGATTTTTATTGGGGATGCTGAAAAACACGAGGGGAGTGCTAGAAGGTAACAGGTTTGATATTTTCTATTGATGAAGGAGTTTTGGCTAATTAGAGATCAGGTTTTGCATGATTTTCTGGCAGAAATATAAAGAGCATGAGATTCAGGAGAGTTGATTGACTTAGTGACCACTACCATGTGATTTAAGTATTACCACATTGTTCCTAACATTTTCCGCTGTTTCGAGGACGTGTTTAGCCCCTTTTGCACACACACACACCCACACTCATTGTGTGAAGAAAGCTGTTGAAATTGATTTGAGGTTTTAACAGATCTTAGCCTCTGGACGAACATTTTAAGAGCTGAGACCGAATCTCATTACCAAATTTTTGGATGTTTTTAAAAGCCTGGGGTTACAATATTGGTCTCATCATGAATGTTGTCACAAAGATGAAGAGTCTCATGATCACCAAGGGGTTTGAGATGACACTGATGCTGTTTCCATACCGCAGCTAGGGAAATTTTCAGCATCCCTTTGGACCCTCAAAATTTAATTCACAGGTTTCCTACTCTTTCCAAAATCAATTGCAGCTTCAATGTTGCTTTACTAGCTTCATCACTTTTAATTTCTTTCAGTGTCTTCTTGAAGAAATTTCACTGGGGCGCGTCCTCTTCTGCCCTAGGAGCCAACACCAACTACAGATGGGTATTTTTCAGCATAGGCATTTGAGGAACTGTTAGATTTGCACTGTTCGCAATATTACAGCTTGCAGGCTTGCAGATGCACCAGTATTTCCTTTGTGCACGTGCAAATACCAATATTTAGATCCACTCATACATTTGTCTCTGGATTAGTTTCTACTTCCCAGCACTGGTACAACCCACTTCCCCCAAGGGTACAACACTTTGTAAAGGCAGTTTGGTGACATTCATTCTCGTATGCCTTCTGTTGAGTGTTACATCCACTATCTGTTGTTTCATAAGGAGTTGAAGATTTCAGCTATAAACATTACAAGTTGTGCAGTGTTATATGCCCATACATCTGAAAAAAAGAAGAATTGAAGCTTGATTAGGGGATGGAGGGTTGAAGAGTAAAATTTATGGACATTATGTATGCAGATGATGTAGGTTTTGCTAGGAGACTAAGCAAGAAATGAGGAGGATGAGGGAGTGGCGAGTAGGCATTGAGAGTCGAGGACTCATCAAAACAGCGCCCCGTATAAAAAACGGCTAATAACGCTGAATAGAAGAAGTATGGATTTCAGGGGTTTTGAACATTATTTTTCTCATGGATTTCCGAGGATAAAAAATTTAAGATTCTATTGGAGAGCCTGGTAAAAGGATGATGGGTTAAGAATGCTGTTTACTTGAAGAGTTACTAAATAATTTTTCAGAGAACAGTAACAGAATAGCAAATTCAATTTAGTTTAATCCTACTCTATTAAGGACATTATCCTTTATGATGTACATTGTTGATTCTGCAATAGTTATTAGTGTTGCGGACCCTCTCAACAATGTAATTGCTCTGTGTACCGTCTACTCCCTCTCTTCTTTGGTCCAAGGTGTTTAGGTAGCTGAAATTTTGAATTAAATTACTATTATGAATACCGCAGACACCCTCACAAGATAAGTGGCAAAAAAGTCAACAATGTGTTCCATGTTTCAGGTAGAAAAAAAAATATACCAGAAGGCTATGTCATGAGAGATTCTTTTCTTATTTTAATACTTTTGTTATTCAGGCTATGCATTAGAGTGAGGTGTGAATGCAGAACACCCTATGTATTGGATGTGGCTGACCTTAATCAAAGGGGAAGTCTTAGGGCAGGTGGATAGTGTCGCTGGAAGGATTTGAGCATTTAAACATATATTCTATTATTACCTCTGAATTGGGATATTTCTTGAAGAAGAGATGGTGCTGAACTTTCCGGCTGATCTTCAAACTGTCAATTGACCTGGCATAAGAAGTAGTTTAACTGCACCTTATCAATTCTTGTCTATCATTCTATTGATTCCATGTTTAGAATCAAGGTTTCATGCCATACTTGTTGGAGAAACATGAAAAATGCAGAGGCATTGTTTTGAATTAGCCAAATGGCTGCTAATGCATTTCTTTCTGCATTGCAGTTGTCTGTCATGAAATTTTGTGGACCTCCTTGACCAAAAAAATCCATCCTCCTAATCGCCCTCTCCTTTACCATACCAACCTGCAAAGGATAAAGTACAAAATTATATTAGCTAAGCTTCCTTGACATTGAATACCTTAAACAGATTTCTAATACTTAAACACTTATACATTTAATTGAGAATTAAGAAAACAAGTTAGTATAGGCTCATATTAAATACCTTTTGTTAGTGTTGTTTCATCTTGAGATGAGGTGAACAGACAGCTAATGGCAGCCTCAGCTGGCCTGGAACAGAAGTGGTATCACTGCTGTGTTGACCTGGATCAACACAACTTGTTGCATCAACAACTTCTCCAGCTTCAACAGCCAGTGCCCTCATCATGAATGGGGTGACCAAACAACTGCAAATTGATTCCTTCATTGTGTATCTTTATAATGAGGTCCGACGTTTCTATGCATGTCTGACGGCATCAAACATTGACGGCGTATTCAGTCCTCCATGCGTTCCTTTTCTTCCATGTAATTCATATACCGACGGACTTCTCGGAGAAGGATTTATTGATTTTTGGCTTGATTGCATGTTCTCGTCGAGTTCCATCTTCAGCAATGGTGCCAGGCTTAACCAGGAAACATAACGTATGCATAATACTATTGTTATGTTCAACTCAACATACACAGTTCATAGCAAAGGGACACACTGCATTACATAAAACAATACATCTTCAATATATCCTCTTAAAATTTACGTTAACAGCCAACAAAGACGTTGCAAGGGTAGGTAATATACTGCATATGTATATTATAATGAAATGGCAACATACTGATGCATGGACAGTCTAACAATAATTCTGAAAAGAGCAGTATATGTGACCTTAAATGGTTAAATAATATTCAGTATTCAGTGGACTGTGTTCAGTCTTGAATATACTAACAAATGGTAGTGTTGGACGCCATATTTCTTACATATATTATAATCATAGGTACTGGTCACTTAACAGTAGTACTGTACTGGTCATAATATATCTCAAAATCAGAGCTTCTTAAGATTCAAGTTTATAACATTAAACTTATGCCTGGAGCTTATTTTATATGGCTTAAGATTATAGCTCATATTACCCATATAATTATACTTTTTGCTTAGAGCAGTATATGTTACCTTAAATAGTAATATAAAATAATATTCAGTATTTAGAATTGAATATACTAACAACTGGTAGTGTTGGACGCCATATTTACATATATTATAATCATGGGATCTGGTCACCTAACAGTACTGTACTGGTTCATAATATTTCTTAAAATCAGAGTTAGAGATTCAAGCATAGCATAAAACTTATACCTAGAGCTTATATTATATGTCTTATGATTATAGCTCATATTACCCATATAATTATACTTTTTGCTTGGGTAGAGGGGAGAAGATGCAATAACTGCACCATTCTGTAAAAGATTCCTGAAAGATAGACTTCATTAAAATTATGTGTATTGTACCTGACACTTACGTTATGTAAATTATAACAAAATCAATTGCATACTTTCACAGCATGTAAAATTTCTTCATGCAATTTCTTCTTATTTGTAAAAATTAAAACAGTTGATATATGTTCACCTCATTACAGCAACATTAACATGCATCAGGAACAACAAATCATTTCAAATTCCATTGCTTATGCATGAAAAAATCAATATGCATTTTATCATTTACCTTGTCTGAAATAGTTTTCAAACATCTCTCTGGTGCATGGAGAAAATCTCATCTGATTTAATACATCATCTGTATCTAATTGGTTATGCTGTCCAGTAATCTTCATGAAGCATGGAAAACTTCTTATATCTTCAGGAGATCTTGCATGAACCAACCGGATGGTAGCATCCATGAACACCTTGCAACTGTGAAGTGAAAAAAAGACAACAAGCATTAGTAATTTGCAAGAAGAACACAATAATATGAGATACATGCCAGAGTACTTAAGGAGGGTGAAGATATTATTTCTGAGGCACTTAGGTTAATTTTTATAGATCACTGAGATTTGCAGAGATACCTTAGGACTGGAAGTTAGCTAATGTTACACCAATTAAAAAAAAAAGGTAGGAAGGACCATGCTAGTAATAATAGGTCTGTCTGTTTGACCTGTGTAGTACCTATGTAAGGTATATATTAGAGAAGATTATTATTAAGAATAGCATTTGATATAATTTGAATAAGTATATATTGATTTGAGTAATTTAGCATGGATTTAGATAAGGTAGATCTTGTCTTACTAATTTACTTCTGTTCATAGAGTATATTACCAAACAGTTAGAGGTAATAGCATAGATGTTACTCATTTAGATTTTAGCAAAGCTCTTGATAAAGTACCACATAAGAGATTAGTGCACAAACTGAGATTACATGGGATAGGAGGTGGATTAGTTAAGTGGATATGTGAGAGGATGAGCGATAGGAACCAGGGAGTAGTATTAAATGTGAAATGTCTAAATGGATAGATAAGTTATGTGAAGGACTGAGCCCTGTTCACGGGCTTTTCATATTGCATTAGCGAGCTGTACTGTACATTTTTTGTAGTGTTAATGCATGTATTACATTAGTGTAATGACGAAGTCACTCTGTGACTGACACAGGACAACCTTGTTGGGCCTTGATGACCCTTTGCTGTTCCCTAATATATTTTATGTTACTAATCTCGAGGGAGTTAACTAGAACACTAGAAAACATAACAAAGCATAGCGTAGGACTTACTGATTAAATTAGTAACTTACCCTGTGTAGGTCTTCTTGATGCCCGCGTGGGTCTCTTTGCCATGGTGACACATCAGTTGTTGGCGAAATAATTTCATTTTTCCTACAGAGAACATCTTGAATGAATTGAAGCACACATTATTCTTTAGGAAAAATGCATTTTTCCAGCGTTCAAAGTCCTCTTCACTTTTAACATTTGTCCTAAATGTTACACAGTCCTTTTGTTTCACAAAATCGTGGATCTCAAAGCCATCCACACGGTAGGTATCATCCACCACACGGTCTTCGCTGATCACAATTACTTCTCCTTCTTCATCCACCACATGGGACTTCGATGTAAAGTTGTCTGGCCCAACTGCTGGCTCCATGTCTGAAGTCTGGCGCCAGTTATTGGGCTACTAAAACCTGATGTTGTTATAAATTACAATATCCTTTGAAGGGCATATATCTTGAACCAAGGGTGTAAAGTGAACGTACATAAATTAACATGATACAAAATTTGCATATGCATGCTTTCCTTTATTTTAAATACAGTATTAGCGTATTTCAGCTAAAAGGTAATCTCGTTTATGTGAGACGGAATTACAGTCAAACTGGCCAAAGCTAACAGTGTTCTCATGTGATGCTCTTGCATTCGGGCATATAAATATAGTGTTTTTACATATTAAATGACACTTGCACATCGTATGACAGAGACATAGTTGTATAGAAATACATATGCATGCATGTATGCATTATAAATGGGCATAAGCACATACTGGCATAGGTTTTTTTTGGTCAAGGTGTTGGCAATACGATCGTGGGAGGAGCCATGCGACCGGAGGGCGGGCTTGTATGGATTCACCTTGGGTTCAAGGAATATGCGTTCGGGCGGCAGACTCACCACACACCCACAGCCTCCTGCCAGACGCTCGCCACCATGACAGCCTGAACAATGCCTAGCGGGGCATTCCTAAGCCTAGGTGAAGCTGATCCCACGAGGGGAAGGTAATGATGGAGTGTGTGACCGGCATGGCCAAGTCGCCCCCCGGCCTTTGGTGTTCCTCCAGTATCACACCCGCTGCCCCGCGGGGCTGCTGGGCACCTTATTGAGGTGCCTTGTACTGCTGCTCAGCTTTTTACATAACTATTCCCTGCAGAAACAGTTAAATAGGTGCCTGCTGTTCCTGTTGAGTGGGCGGTGCATGACACACGCCAGGGGTCAAGGGGGAACAAAGGTGATGCCCCCCTAAGGAGGTGCTGTGTCAGATTTGGATATATTTCACTAGGGAAGGGTTGACGGGGACAAAGCCCCACCAGCAGGTGATGTTAAATTTGAATAGATCTGTTAAGTTTAGTGGTGGGGCGCTGTGCAATGACTTGCAGTGTTGTTTTTCAGTGAGTATCAGCTGTGCAGTGCTCAGTCTTGTGTAATATTGCACTCATGCCAGTGCACAAGTGCAAAATTAATAGTTGCACAACTAAATTAGTACTTATGCAAGGTCCTTTCTTGGTTCCAATGCTGGTTATTACATGAGTTTTGATAAATTATTGATATGCTTTGCAAGGGTATAGATATTGGTTATCATGTCAGGCTCTGATGGGTTTGTATTCACATTAGAAAACATGGAGTGGCAGCACACGGGGTAATTTTTGATAAATCCCGGTGATCCACTTTGCAATGGTTATAGATATTGGTTATTACCTATCTGTTAGGCATTTATCCCCACAATAATGTCCTCAAGGTTCTGTTTTGTGACATTTGAATTTCTACATTTAAAATTATTGAAAATCACCCCATATCAAAAACCTTGGGCAAATATTGCCACTGAAATAAATATTAACCAGTTGATGAAGGTGAACTTTTGTGTTGCAGGATGACGGAAGACAAGCCCCAGAGGAAGACGTCAGCCAGGAATCCCCGTGAAGTCAGCCTCCTGCTGGGGGCGCGGCAGCAGCAGCAACCGATGGCAAGTCTGGGGAAGCTGGGGAGGCAGAGGTTGTGGCCGGGCAGCTCTGGTCTTTGTGATTCGGTCAGGAAAAGGCAGAGGTCAAGGGTGGGAGAAGCTCTTTTTTTTTTCTTTTTCCTTTTTCCATTAAATGAAGCAGCACAAGGGGAAAAAAAAGCCCATTATGCATTGCTCTTGTAAAAATAGATAGAAGTGAGTGGTCTGGAGAGAGTCAGTTACAGGTGGAGAGGTGTCTTGATATTCCCCTCATGAAAGAGTTCAAGTCATAGGCAGGAGGAAACACAGACAAAGGAAGCTTTTTTGTTCCAGAGTGTACCAGCGAAAGGGATAAAGGAATGCAGACGGTGGTTTACTCCTGCATAAATTTGTATAGCACAGGAATGAGACAGAGTAGAAAGTTGTGTGCAGCTTAGTGTGAGTTTTCCCCTTCATTACTAGGTGGCGTTAGATGTCCAGACTTGAGGAGAGGAAAAGCAAATCCCTACAATGCAGTACAGTTTACGTGGCATTCCATATTAAAATTGCTACATTTGACACACATTTTGTCAGTAAGATACAATCTGATTGACAGATTAGGACCCCAACACACACACACACACACACACAAAAAAAAAAAAATACACATACAGAGATGGGACCACCACGAGCGTAAGCCCAGGCCCTGTAAAACTACAACTAGGTAAATACACACACACTGGCAAGGGATAATCATTTTACATATCTGATGTGTGCAAGAGAGAGAGAGAGATTATAGATTGAGAGAGAGAGATGATGAGAATATGAAGAATAAGAGAGAGTTTGTTTCTCTCCATTGGTCATATTGGTGATTGAATGGAGGTTAGGTAGATTTCAGGGAAATGGAAGGAAGGGAGGAAGAAAGAAAGAAAGGGAAGAGGGAAAAAATAAAGAATGGAAGGGAGGAGGGAAGAAAGGAAGGAAATTTTTCAGCTTTCACATTTTGCCAGGGAAGGTAAATGATGAATAAGTGTTTCTTAGGAGCTATATATCATTTGCAACCTGATTGGGCTCCTGAAGTGAACCTTGGGTATTGTTTTTGGTCCCCCCTTTTTCTTTTCTTTTTATTCTCTCCCTCACTTTGCTGTCACTGTCTCTCTTGTATTCCCTATCCATGTCTGCTCATTAAGGTAACTTTGGGTCTAGAGCATTGTTTTATTTTTGTTGCCATCTCATAAATCTCAATAATAATAAAAATAATAATTATACTACTACTACTAATAATAATAATGCCTTCCTCCCTCCCTCCACCCTTTCCTTACCCTCACTCCTCCCTTACCTCCGTTATACTACTACTACTACTACCAACAAGCTGGAGGACCTTGCTGCATGCTCTGTTTCCATACTCTTCTATCCAGTGAGTCCTTGTTTCCTGGTCTGTGTGTGTGTGTGTGTGTGTGTGTGTGTGTGTGTGTGTGTGTGTTCTGTGTTTAATTTATTCATTCATCACTCCTTTATTTTTTATTTGATTCTTCCGTCATTTCCTGCATTCCTTCCTTACCTTTGATCTTTCTTTCTCCTTCATACTTCCTTTCTTTCTCTTTCTTTTCTTTGTTCCCTTCCTTTCTTTCTCTTTCTTTTCTTTGTTCCCTTCCTTTCTTTCTCTCCTTCTTTCCCTCCTTCCTTTTTTTCTTTCCCACTTTTCTTCTTCCCAATCTTTCTTTTTCCTTCTTTTCTTCCTTGCCTCTCAATCTGTCTCTCTCTTCCCTTCTTTTCTTCATCCCTTTCTTCATTCATCATTCCTGTACACTACTAAAACTACTACAACAGAACACTGCCTTAACTGATTTGGTCTCCCCTGCTACTCTAATCACCTTATATTGAAGCAGGGCTCATCCACCATAACAAAGTCCCTATACACTATACAAGAACAGGGTCAGGCCTCACACAACAGCTGCTCCTCTTCTGCTAATAAGTCTCTCTCTCTCCCCAGGCCACATATGAGAGTGCCTTGCTAGCGGCGGGGAGCACACTGGACCTGGTGGACGCTGTGGCTGCCGGGAGACTTCAGAACGGCTTTGCTATTGTCAGGTGTGTGTGTTAGTCCTTCACCTCCACCTGGGAGCCCGGGTAAAAGTCTGCTGTCATTAATGTTAGCACCACCGTGGGTAGACTTTGCATGTCTCTTGTCGGCAGTCAGTGATATACTTCCACCTATTTCTGTCCCTTGCCTCAGCCTCTTCAGTGGCCAGTGTTGCCAAGTCCTTTTCAACACACTGCCTCCATGCTCTCCTTGGCCTGTCTGGTGGGTGGCAGCCTGGAATTTCCACCCCAACAGCTCTCCCCAATGCCTCAACCTCCTCCCTCCTCATCACATGCTTAAACCACCCCAGTCTCATTCCTTTCAGCCCTGTACTCAGCTCCTTCACACCCAACAAGAGCTGGCAGCAAGTTTTCTCTTTGTGCCTCAGACCCCCCAGACAGCTCTCCTTAATGCCTCACCCTCCTCCCTCCTCTTCATGTGCCCAAACCACCTCAGTCTCCTCACTCTCACTCAGCCTTGTACTTGGCCTCCATGCATCTAACAAGGGAAGAGAAGGGAAGGGAAAGGAAGAGAAGGGAAGGAGAGGAGAGGAGAGGAAGACATTATCATCATCTTCATTTACTGTGTAACATCAAGACTCTAACACACACCTCTGTAAGTCCATCCTGCAGACCGCCCGGCCACCACGCCATGGAGAGTGAGTTCTGGGGCTACTGCTTCATCAACAACGTGGCGCTGGCTGCCCGACACGCCCTCAACACACCGCCTCAGCCGCACCCTCATAGTGGACTGGGATGTGCACCACGGACATGCCACACAGCAGGCCAGAGGTGAGGTAGGAGGGGATGGGGAGAGGGAAGAGGAAGGGATGGAAAGGAGAGAAGGGAAGGGAAGGGAGGGATGGAAAACAAAGGAAAGGGATAGGAAAAGAAAGGGAAAGGAAGGGAAGGAAAGAGGAGAAGCAGAGAGAGAAAGAAGAAAGAAACAGAGAGAGAAGCATTACTGGCCACTGGTACATAGCAATACATAACTTATCTTTCTTTCTCTTCCTCTTTCCTTCCTTTCTTTCCTATCCCTTTCCTTTGTTTCCATCCTTCCCTTCCCTTCTCTCCTTTCCATCCCTTCCTCTTCCCTCCCCTCATCCCCTCCTACCTCATCTCAGGCCTGCTGTGTGTCCTGTCTGTGGTGCACATCCCAGTCCACTATGAGGGTGCGGCTGAGGCGGTGTGTGTTGAGGGCGTGTCGGGCAGCCAGCGCCACGTTGTTGACGAGGCAGTAGCCGCAGAACTCACTCTCCATGGCGTGGTGGCCGGGCGGTCTGCAGGATGGAATCACAGAGGTGTGTGTTAGAGTCTTGATGTTAAACAGTAAATGAAGATGATGATAATGTGTCTTCCTCTCCTCTCCTCTCCTTCCCTTCCCTTCTCTTCCTTTCCCTTCCCTTCTCTTCCCTTGTTAGATGCATGGAGGTCAAGTACAAGGCTGAGTGAGAGTGAGGAGACTGAGGTGGTTTGGCCACATGAAGAGGAGGGAGGAGGGTGAGGCATTGGGGAGAGCTGTCCAGGAGGTCTGAGGCACAAAGAGAAAACTTGCTGCCAGCTCTTGTTGGGTGTGAAGGAGCTGAGTACAGGGTTGAAAGTAAGGAGACTGAGGTGGTTTAAACATGTGAAGAGGAGGGAGGAGGGTGAGGCATTGGGGAGAGCTGTCCAGGAGGTCTGAGGCACAAAGAGAGAACTTGCTGGCAGCTCTTGTTGGGTGTGAAGGAGCTGAGTACAGGGCTGAAAGTAAGGAGACTGAGGTGGTTTAAACATGTGACGAAGAGGGAGGGTGAGGCATTGGGGAGAGCTGTTGGGGTGGAAATTCCAGGCTGCCACCCGCCAGGCAGGCCAAGGAGAGCATGGAGGCAGTGTGTTGAAAAGGACTTGGCAACACTGGCCACTGAAGAGGCTGAGGCAAGGGACAGAAATAGGTGGAAGTATATCACTGACTGCCGACAAGAGACATGCAAAGTCTACCCACAGTGGTGCTAACATTAATGACAGCAGACTTTTACCCGTGTTCCCAGGTGGAGGTGAAGGACTAACACACACACCTGACAATAGCAAAGCTGTTCTGAAGTCTCCTGGCAGCCACAGTGTCCACCAGGTCCAGTGTGCTCCCCGCCGCTAGCAAGGCACTCTCATATGTGGCCTGGGGAGAGAGAGAGATAGAGAGAGAGACTTATTAGCAGAAGAGGAGCAGCTGTTGTGTGAGGCCTAACCCTGTTGCTGTATAGTGTATAGAGACTTTGTTATGGTGGATGAGCCCTGTTTCAATATAAGGTGATTAGAGTAACAGGGGTGACCAAATCAGTTAAGGCAGTGTTCTGTTGTAGTAGTTTTAGTAGTGTACAGGAATTATGAATGAAGAAAGGGATGAAGGAAAGAGAGAAGCAGATTGAGAGGCAAGGAAGAAAAGAAGGAAAAAGAAAGATTGGGAAGAAGAAAAGTGGGAAAGAAAAAAAGGAAGGAGGGAAAGAAGGAGAGAAAGAAAGGAAGGGAACAAAGAAAAGAAAGGAAGGGAACAAAGAAAAGAAAGAGAAAGAAAGGAAGAAAGAAGGAGAAAGAAAGAACAAAGGGAAGGAAGGAATGCAGGAAAAAAGAAATGACGGAAGAATCAAATAAAAAAGAAATGAGTGACGAATGAACGAAGGAGCCACAGAACACACACACACACACACACACAGACCAGGAAACAAGGACTCACTGGATGGAAGAGTATGGAATCAAAGTGTGCAGCAAGGTCCTCCAGCTTGTTGGTGTAGTAGTAGTATAACGGAGGGTAAGGGAGTGGAGTGAGGTAAGGAAAGTGGAGGGAGGAGGAAGGGCATTATTAGTAGTAGTAGTAGTAGTATAATTATAATTTTTATTATTATTGAGATTTATGAGATGGCAACAAGGTAAAATAAAACAATGCTCTAGACCCAAAGTTCCCTTAATGAGCAGACATGGATAGGGAATACAAGAGAGACAGTGACAGCAAAGTGAGGGAGAGAATAAAAAGAAAAGAAAAAGGGGGGACCAAAAACAATACCCAAGGTTCACTTCAGGAGCCCAATCAGGTTGCAAATGATATATAGCTCCTAGAAACACTTATTCATCATTTACCTTCCCTGGCAAAATGTGAAAGCTGAAAAATTTCCTTCCTTTCTTCCCTCCTCCCTTCCATTCTTTATTTTTTCCCTCTTCCCTTTCTTTCTTTCTTCCTCCCTTCCTTCCATTTCCCTGAAATCTACCTAACCTCCATTCAATCACCAATATGACCAATGGAGAGAAACAAACTCTCTCTCTCTCTCTCTCTCTCTCTCTCTCTCTCTCTCTCTCTCTCTCTCTCTCTCTCTCTCTCTCTCTCTCTCTCTCTCTCTCTCTCTCTCTCTCTCTCTCTCTCTCTCTCTCTCTCTCTCTCTCTCTCTCTCTCTCTCTTGCATCAGATATGTAAAATGATTATCCCTTGCCAGTGTGTGTGTATTTACCTAGTTGTAGTTTTACAGGGCCTGGGCTTACGCTCGTGTGGTCCCATCTCTGTATCTGTATTTTTTTTTTTTTTTGTGTGTGTGTGTGTGTGTGTGTGTGTTGGGGTCCTAATCTGTCAATCAGATTGTATTTTACTGACAAAATGTGTGTCAAATGTAGCAATTTTAATATGGAATGCCACATAAACTGTACTGCATTGTAGGGATCTTGCTTTTCCTCTCCCTTAAGTCTGGACATCTAACGCCACCTAGTAATGAAGGGGAAAAACTCACACTAAGCTGCACACAACTTTCTACTCTGTCTCATTCCTATGCTATACAAATCCCTTATGCAGGAGTAAACCACCGTCTGCATTCCTTTATCCCTTTCGCTGGTACACTCTGGAAAAAAAAAAGCTTCCTTTGTCTGTGTTTCCTCCTGCCTATGACGAACTCTTTCATGAGGGGCATATCAAGACACCTCTCCACCTGTAACTGACTCTCTCCCGACCACTCACTTCTATCTACTTTTACAAGAGCAATGCATAATGGGCTTTTTTTTCCCCTTGTGCTGCTCATTTAATGGAAAAAGGAAAAAGAAAAAAAAAAAGCTTCTCCCTCCCTTGACCTCTGCCTTTTCCTGACCTACTAACAAAGACCAGAGCTGCCCAGCCTCAACCTCTGCCTCACCTGCTTCTCCAGACTTGCCATCGGTTGCTGCTGCCCGCCCCCAGGAGGCTGACCCTTCACAGGGATTCCTGGCTGACGTCTTCCTCTGGGGCGTGTCTTCCGTCATCCTGCAACACAAAGGTTCACCTTCATCAACTGGTTAAGAGGCAATATTTGGCCAAGGTTTTTGATATGGGGTGATTTTCAATAATTTTAAATGTAGAAATTCAACTGTCACAAAACAGAGCCTTGAGGACACATTATTGTGGGGATAAATGCCTAACAGATAGGTAATAACCAATATCTATAACCATTGCAAAGTGGATCACAGGGATTTATCAAAAATTACCCCGTGTGCTGCCACTCCATGTTTTCTAATGTGAATACAAACCCATCAGAGCCTGACATGATAACCAATATCTATACCCTTGCAAAGCATATCAAAATTTATCAAAAATAATGTAATAACCAGCATTGCAACCAAGAAAGGACCTTGCATAAGTACTAATTTAGTTGTGCAAGTGTAACTATTAATTTTGCACTTATGCACTGGCATGAGTGCAATATTACCTAAGACTGAGCACTGCACTGCTGATACTCACTGAAAAACAACACTGCAAGTCATTGCACAGCGCCCCACCACTAAACTTAACAGATCTATTCAAATTTAACATCACCTGCTGGTGGGGCTTTGTCCCCGTCACCCCTTCCCTAGTGAAATATATCCAAATCTGACACAGCACCTCCTTAGGGGGGCATCACCTTTGTTCCCCCTTGACCCCTGGCGTGTGTCATGGACCGCCTCAACAGGAACAGCAGGCACCCATTTAACTGTTTCTGCAGGGAATAGTTATGTAAAAAGCTGAGCAGCAGTACAAGGCACCTCAATAAGGTGCCCAGCAGCCCACAGGGCAGCAGGTGTGATACTGGAGGAACAAAGGCCGGGGCGACTTGGCCATGCCGGTCACACACTCCATCATTATCTTCCCCTCGTGGGATCAGCTTCACCTAGGCTTAGGAATGCCCCGCTAGGCACTTGTTCAGGCTGTCATGGTGAGTGTCTGGCAGGAGGCTGTGGGTGTGTGGCGGTGAGTCTGCCGCATATTCCTGAACCCAAGGTGAATCCATACAAGCCCCGCCCTCCGGTCGCTTGGCTCCTCCCACGATCATGTTGCCAACACCTTGACCAAAAAAAACCTATGCCAGTATGTGCTTATGCCCATTTATAATGCATACATGCATGCATATGTATTTCTATACAACTATGTCTCTGTCATACGATGTGCAAGTGTCATTTAATATGTAAAAACACTATATTTATATGCCCGAATGCAAGAGCATCACATGAGAACACTGTTAGCTTTGGCCAGTTTGACTGTAATTCCGTCTCACATAAACGAGATTACCTTTTAGCTGAAATACGCTAATACTGTATTTAAAATAAAGGAAAGCATGCATATGCAAATTTTGTATCATGTTAATTTATGTACGTTCACTTTACACCCTTGGTTCAAGATATATGCCCTTCAAAGGATATTGTAATTTATAACAACATCAGGTTTTAGTAGCCCAATAACTGGCGCCAGACTTTTCAGACATGGAGCCAGCAGTTGGGCCAGACAACTTTACATCGAAGTCATGGTGGATGAAGGAGAAGTGTTGTGATCCAGCGAAGACCAAGTGTGGTGGATGATGCCTACCGTGTGGATGGCTGAGATCCCGTTTTGTGTTTCAAAAGGACTGTGTTGGGACAAATGTTAAAAGTGAAGACTTTGAACGCTGGAAAAATGCATTTTCTAAGAATAATGTATTAGCTTCAATTCACGACAAGATGTTCTCTGTGGAAGAATAAATTATTTCGCCAGCAACTGATGTGCCATGTGAAAGACACATGGGCATCAGAAGACCTACACAGGAGTAAATACTTTTATTTAATCAGTAAGTCCTGCTTCTTGCTTTTGTTATGTTTCATAGTGTTCTGGTGCTCCTCAAGTTAGTAACATAAACAAATTGAGACTTTATCGAGGTCATCAGGCTAACAGGTTGTCCTGTATCAGTCACAAGTATTTAAATCCTTACACTAATGCATACATGCATTAACTTCTAAAGGCCAGTGCAGCTTCCTTTAATGCAATATGAAAAAGCCGTGAACAGGGCTCAATCCTTCTACCTGCTTATCTATCATTTAGACATTTCACATTAATACGCCTGGTTCTATCAACTCATCCTCTCACATATCCATAACTAAATCTGCTCTATCATAATCAAGTTTGTGCCACTGTCTAATTGCTTTATCAGAGCTTTTACTAAAATCTAAATAGATAACATCTATAACCTGCCTCTATTTCTTTGGTAAATATACTCTCTATGAACAGAAATAAATTAATGAACCAAGATCTGTTATATCTAAATCCCATGCTAGTGCTCAAATCCCAATATACTTATTCAGAATTATATCAAATGCTATTCTGTATAATCTTCTCTAATATATACCTTACATAGGTACTACACAGGTCAAACAGACAGACCTATTATTACTAGCATGGTCCTTCCTACCTTTTTTTTTAATTGGTGTAACATTAGCTAACTTCCAGTCCTAAGGTATCTCTGCAAATCTCAGTGATCTATAAAAATTAACCTAAGTGCCTCAGAAATAATATCTTCACCCTCCTTAAGTACTCTGGCATGTATCTCATATTATTGTGTTCTTCTTGCAAATTACTAATGCTTGTTGTCTTTTTCACTTCACAGTTGCAAGGTGTTCATGGATGCTACCATCCGGTTGGTTCATGCAAGATCTCCTGAAGATATAAGAAGTTTTCCATGCTTCATGAAGATTACTGGACAGCATAACCACCCTTAGATACAGCTGATGTATTAAATCAGCTGAGAGTTTCTCCATGCACCAGAGAGATGTTTGAAAACTATTTCAGACAAGGTAAATGATAAAATGCATATTGATTTTTTATGCATAAGCAATGGAATTTGAAATTATTTGTTGTTCCTGATGCATGTTAATGTTGCTGTAATGAGGTGAACATATATCAACTGTTTTAATTTTACAAATAAGAAGAAATTGCATGAAGAAATTTTACATGCTGTGAAAGTATGCAATTGATTTTGTTATAATTTACATAAGTAAGTGTCAGGTACAATATACACATAATTTTAATGAAGTCTATCTTTTCAGGAATCTTTTACAGAATGGTGCAGTTATTGCATCTTCTCCCCTCTACCCAAGCAAAAAGTATAATTATATGGGTATGAGCTATAATCTTAAGCTCTAGGCATATCTATAAGCTCTAGAAATCAATAATCCTTTAAGAAGTGACCAGTACAGTACTAGTGGGTACATCCCATGATTATAATATATGTAAGAAAATGGCGTCCAACACTACCAGTTGTTAGTATATTCAAGGCTAAATACTGAATATTATTTTATATTACTATTTAAGGTAACATATACTGCTCTAAGCAAAAAGTATAATTATATGGGTAATATGAGCTATAATCTTAAGCCATATAAAATAAGCTCCAGGCATAAGTTTAATGTTATAAACTTGAATCTTAGAAGCTCTGATTTTGAGATATATTAAGTGACCAGTACAGTACTACTGTTCAAGTGATACCTCCCATGATTCCAACACTACCATTGTTAGTATATTCAAGACTGAACACAGTCCACTGAATACTGAATATTATTTTATATTACCATTTAAGGTCACATATACTGCTCTTTTCAGAATTATTGTTAGACTGTCCATGCATCAGTATGTTGCCATTTCATTATAATATACATATGCAGTATATTACCTACCCCGTCTTTGTTGGCTGTTAACGTAAATTTTAAGAGGATATATTGAAGATGTATTGTTTATGTAATGCAGTGTGTCCTTTGCTATGAACTGTGTATGTTGAGTTGAACATAACAATAGTATTATGCATACAGGTATGGCACCTGGACAAGCCTACAGGCACCATTTGCTGAAGATGGAACTCGACGAAGACTTGTACAATCAAGCCAATCCTTCTCCGAAGTCCGTCAGTATATGTGGAGTACATGGAAGAAAAAGGAACATGGAGGACTGAATACGCCGTCAATGTTTGATGCCATCAAGACATACGCTGAAAAAATCCGGACCTCATTATAAGGAATCAATTTGCAGTTGTTTTGGTCACCCCATTCATGATGAGGCACACAAGCTGTTCAAGAAGCTGGAGAAGTTGTATTTGTTGATGCAACAAGTTGTGTTGATCAGGTCAACACAGCAGTGATACCACTTCTCTGATTCAGGACCAGCTGGGGCTGTACCATTGGCTGTCCTGTTCACCTCATCTCAAGATGAAGCAACACTAACAAAAGGTATTTAATGTAGGCCTATACTAGCTTGTTTCTTAATTCTCAATTAAAATGTGTATAAGTGTTGAGTATTTATCTTTATCTTTAGGTATTCAAGTGTCACATAATATAATTTTGTACTTTATCCTTTGCAGGATTTGGTATGGTAAAGGAGGCGATTGGGAGGATGGATTTTTGGTCAAGGAGGTCCACAAAATTTCATGACAGACAACTGCAATGCAGAAAAGAAATGCATTGGCAGCCATTTGGCCTAATTCAAACAATACCTCTGCATTTTCATGTTCTCCAACAAGTATGGCGCTGGCTTCTTGATTCTAAACATGGAATCAATAAGAATAGACAAGAATTGATGAGTGCAGTTAAACTACTTCTTCATGCCAGTCAATTGACAGATTTGAAGATCAACTGGAGAAAGTTCAGCACCATCCTCTTCTTCAGAAATATCCCAATTTCAAGAGGTAATAATAGAATATATGTTTTAAATGTAAATCCTTCCAACGACACTAATACACCTGCCCTTCCCTTTGATTAAGGTCATCACATCCAGCCACATAGGGTGTTCTGCATTCACACCTCACTCTATAATGCATAGCCTGAATAACAAAAGAGTAATTAAAATAAGAAAAAGTCTCATGACAATAGCCCTTCTACCAGTATATTTTTTCTACCTGAAACATGGAACACATTGTTGACTTTTTACCCTTTATCTTGTGAGGTGTCTGTAATTATTCACATAATAGTAATTTTAATTCAAAATTTCAGCTACCTAAACACCTTGGACCAAAGAAGAGAGGTGGGCAATTGCCTACAGAGCAGGTGCATTGTTGAGGGGTCACAACACTAATAACTGCGAATCAACAATGTGCATCATAAAGGATAATGTCCTTAATAGGTAAGATTAAACTAAATTGAATTTGCTATTCTGTTACTGTTCTCTGAAAAATTATTTAGTAACTCTTCAAGTAAACAGCATTATAACCCATCATCCTTTTATCTTAAATTTTTATCCTGCAAAATCCATGAAAAATAATGTTCAAGAGCTGAAATCCATACTTCTTCTTCTATTCAGCGTTATTAGCCCGTTTTATACGGGGCGCTGTTTTGATGAGTCCTCGACTCTCCAATGCTACTCGCCACTCCTCTGTCCTCTCCTCCATTTCTTGCTTAGTCTCACCACCAAAACCACATCATCTGCATACATAATGTCCCATGGTACTACTCTTCTAACCCCTCCGTCCCCTGAAATCCAAACTAATTTTTTTTTTTTTCAGATGTAAGGCATATAACACTGCACAACTTGTAATGTTTATGGCTGAAATCTTCAACTCCTTTATGAAACAACGGATAGTGGATGTAGCACTCAACAGAAGGCATACGAAGAGAATGAATGTCACCAAACTGCCTTTAGAAAGTGTTGTACCCTTGGGGAGGTTGTACCAGTGGGAAGTGAAACTAATCCAGGACAAATGTATGAGGTGGATCTAAATATTGGTATTTGCACGTGCACAAAAGGAAATACTGGTGCAGTCTGCAAACACCAAGCTGTATGTGCAGACAGTGCAAATCTAACAGTTCCTCAAATGCCTATGCTGAACAGTAATACCCGTCACCAGTTGGCAGTGTTGGCTCTAGGGCAGAAGGACGCCCCCAGTGAAAATTTCTTCAAGACACTGAAAGAAATTAAAAGTGATGAAGCTAGTAAAAGCAACATTGAAGCTGCAGTGAAGTTTGGAAAGAGTGAGGAAGCCTGTGAATTAAATTTTTGAGGTCAAAGGGATGCTGAAGAAATTTCTCTAGCTGCAGTATGGAAACAGCATCGGTGTCATCTCAAACTAGCAGTGATCATGGGGGCTCTTCATCTTTAGCTGACAACTTTCATGATGAGACCAATATTGCTGTAGCAGAGCTTTTAAAAAAATCCAAAAATTTTGGTAATGAGGATTCAGTCTCAGCTCTTAAAATGTTCGTCCAGAGGCTAAGATCTGTTAAAACCTCAAATTTCTCTTCTCATCTTTCCGTTCTATTTCAACGATGGGTCCACATCATCGCCCTCTACACTGCAATATGCCCAAGGCTAAACGTCGAAACCTCCGGAAAATGTTAGGAACAATGTAATGCCAAATCACATGGTAGTGGTCACTAAGTCATCCTTCCGAATCTCATGCTCTTTATATTTCTGCCAGAAATCATGCCAAACCCGATCTCTAATTAGCCAAAACCCTTTCATCAATAGAAAATATCAAACCTGTTACCTTCTAATTCCCCCTGTGTTTTCTGGGTATCTAGCCAAAAATCTCCACTTTCTTCTTCTTTCCGTCCTCTATTAACCCGATGGTCCACATCAGTCACTTTCATCTCTATATTGAACCTTGTCAAACCCTTTGCCTAAACCTGTCCTGGCTGATTCTGTCTTTGTTCTTCTCCACCCAACCTGACCATTAAGATTCTTGTAATTATGTTTTCATAATTCTTCTCTGGATTTAATCTGGAGACTTATGACCTGAAGGAGTCCTTCCCATTGTTCTCAAAATTGTGCTTGGAGCCACCCCTGCCTGGGTAAAACTTTTCCATTTCTTGCCCTACCTAAATTCCACTTCTTTCCTTAATCCTGAAGTTTTACTCATACAGCTTTCTTGTTCCTAAGATGGGTGACTGCTTCACTTTGGGTGTGTGGCACCTGCGGGCTTTTTGTTTATCAACTCAATTTCTTTTAGTTTTGTCTTGGCCACCAATAATACGATGTAAAAAAAAGTACGCATTTGGCACCGTACTCACAATACGCTAACCCATACTCTGCACGTTCCAAATCCTTTAAACACTAATTCCATGCTCACATCGATATAAGCAAGCTTCCATTTTTTGTACCATTGGTGACCAAATTGAATGGTATTACCACTGTAAATTAGGACTGTTAATTAAGTATAATATTCTGAAATTATGATATTTGTTTTATTTGTTGCTTTAGAGCACATCGCTTATCCACCCATGTCAACATAAGTTGAAGATGTGTTAAATTATCCAATAAATTCGTTCAAATTTATACCAAAACAGGATAACGAATATTTGCAGTAGTAATGAAAGTTGGAATTATTTATAATTAGAACACTGCTCATTTTACTGTTTGATATACAACGCTATTAAAAAACATGCTAATGAAAAAATAAAGTTAATAATTCAGATATGTTATGACTCATATTCAATTACATTGTATTATTTAGAAAACTCAACAGAAGTTAGTAACAAGAAAAGGGAGTTCACTATTATAAGATACACCTTATTCTAAGATGTTTCTTTCTTCTATGCAGTCACCTTGATTAGTCTTTTAAGCAAGTACTGATAATGCATACAAATTTACCCTAAAGTAATTTATATCTCCTTAGAACAGCAAGCCAAAACCAGCAGAAGGAGTATGAACACTGCCAAATAGGTAAAAGGCAATGTATTTTACTGATTGCACATTAAAAGCACTGATAATTTGATATGTATGTATATTTTAGAAATAATGCTGAATGATTCTACCCCAGATTACTGGGAGGTCGCCATTGAACGCTCCACTTTCAGAGCAGTAATGCGCTTATATTATTTGCAATTATATTTGATTCTGCATTTGTAGTATATATTGCCATGGGCCAGATTGATGCCTTATATTTAGTTCTATCATGATGCTCAGCTGTGATATTGTTTACACATGCAATTTTTATGGAGTAAGACCTAATGCCAGTTGTGCGTTTAAAATTATATTTGACATCACCTGAGGTGCACCATAAGGCTGAGATACGTGTAATGATACCATATGAATGTTAATACAACTCCTGTTGACATGAGCGAGAGAGGTAGAACTATGGTATTGATCTAATACTAATTGTCTATTTAGCATGGCACGAATAAAATAATAATTGAAATAGTTAAATTTGTTGATGAGTGAGGGCTGGTGAACTAAGTAGGAAATATTCTATTACTAATCGTCTCTGGCCAAAAAGAATGCAGACCGACAGCACTTGGGCACACTATAATACTTGACAACAGAAGGTTAAACTTGTTGGACATGGACGAGAGAGGTGAATCCGGCAGGTATTATTCGAGCAGCAGAGAATGTAAAGACTTAATTAGCACGCACAATAAAACAATACTTGACAACAGAAGGAGGCGGTTAAATTATAATAAAGAACACAATTAATGAAATACGGTAATGAGGCAGGTGAATCCAAGTAGATATGATTCTAATACTAATTGTCTAGGGATACAGAGAATGCAAGACTATTTAGCACGGCAACTAAAATAATACTGACAACAGAAGGAGGAGGTCAATAATAGGGAGAAAAGAATGTCAATGAATGTTAAGAAAGTGATAAAAAGTCGAAGAGAGAGGTGACGGACGACATGAACTTTGTTTATAAAATGCCATGGTAATAACCAGTCACCACTAATGATTATTATCTAAACGTCATATCTATCCATCACTGCATCCATAAATAAGGAGTAGCAAATTTATAAAACCTAAAATATGTGCCCATGTATTGGTTACGCCTAAATAGGGTACAAAATGTACGTATTGAATTGTATAAACACGAATATGAGTTGAATGAGTAACCAACTGGCCATACCCCAACAGTGTTCCTACCGTATACATATCACATTAGCGCATATAATAGTAGTTTTTACGTGACACTTCCAGGAGGAACTGCCCAATGACAGAAGGTATTTTATATAAAATAAACGCGCTACTGCTAAGCGATGCATAACGAAGAAGGTTTAGAGGCTTTTATTTGGCATGGTGTTACAGATCGGAGATTATTAAGATCGAGGGCGGGGCTTGTGCGTGGATCTGGTTCTGGGTTCAGGAATATGTGTCTGCATGGCAGGTGTGTCTAGCTACCTGGTCCCCTTTTCAGTTCTCTCCTCTTTCTCCTCTCTTCCTTTCTCTTTTTCCTCTTTTCCTCCTTCTTCCTCTTGTCTGTGCATCGTTCTTGTCTTCGTTATTCTCTTCTTTTTTTTCCTTTATGTTTTCTGTCTTTACCTCCTCCTCCTCCTCCTCCCTCCTTCCTCGCCCCTCATTCACGTTAGCCCTGCTAAGTAATTTCACCTCTGTACTTCCTTCTCCTCCTCTTTCTCCTCATTCTCAGCAGCGCATCAACTTCTTCTCCCTCCTCTTTCTTATCATCCTCAGTTTATCTTCATTATCTTGTTCTCTTCTCTTTCTTCTATATTCCTTCTTATGCACAGTTATATTACTTTCTTCTTCTTCTCATTGTTCTCCTCCTCCTCTCCTCCTCCTCCTCCTTTCCACACATCATTCCCTTCTTCCCTTTTATATTCCTTCGAATGTACAAAACTATGGCACTTTCTTCCTCCTCCTCCTCCTCTCCTGACGTGGCCATTACCTGGGCAAGATGAGCCAGTGCCGGGTCGTTCGTTGCAGCGGGGAGAACGAAAATTATTTTGCCCTGGCGAGGAGATAACAGGCGGCAGATCCGTCAGGAGGAGGAGGAGGAGGAGAAGAGGAGGACGGCGAAGTGGAATGAAGAGGAAGAGGCGATGAGAGGAAGAGGAAGGAGGAAGTGTTAAGAGTAAACATGGAAATGCAGGTTACAGAATGTCTATTGGGTTCATTATGAGGCGTTCGCTCTGTGTGGTTAATCTGTCGATAGTCAATGGCGCCCGCAGAGTAAAGATGAAAGCGCTTTGACTAATTTACACCGGATGCAACAAATGACGGTCGATCTGATTTTAAAAAGTTGATGGTATTTGCATTTACTACTTAGGATGATTGTTGCAGGAGATAGACCTGGTTTGAGAGAGAGAGAGAGAGAGAGAGAGAGAGAGAGAGAGAGAGAGAGAGAGAGAGAGAGAGGCAGAGAGAGAGAGAGGAGAGAGAGAGATGGGGAGAGAGAGAGAGAGAGATTTGCACAGATTTTGTTACCAGAAAATCAGACCACATAGACCATGGTCCAGACGGTGGCCTCGGTTCCAAACCTAAGTGATTTTACATTAATCAGAAGACTCCAAAACGTTGTATCACTCTAGTTGATATTAAGTTGAAGCTAAAAGTACGGTCGAGCTGTGAATAGATCTAACGTTACACTCGATCCACTGATGATGGGAGCTATTCCATTCTCGCATCATATCGCAGGTAAAAAATTTGAATTGCAGTCCTGAATTTACTTGTCTACATCTGGGTTTTGCCATTGTTCCTCGTGCGCAAAGTGTCATCGATCACATAAACAATGTTGATCTGTCTACATTCGTGAAACCATTAAGTATTTTTAAAAAAACATTCGATCAGCTTTCCTCAGGCGACGTTTCTCAGAAGAGAGAAACATGTTGGAAGGTGAAAAGCCTTTCTTCGTAGGATTTGTTGCGCAAGGAAGGATAATTTCGTTCCGACGCTGAACACTATTCTAATTTAGCTTAATATTCTTTGCATGGTGGGGAGACCAAAACTGTACCGCATATTCCAGAAGTGGGGTCTGACTAAACTGTTGTAGAGCGGGAGTATTACATCTTTATTCTTAAATAAAAAGTTTCTTTAATGAAGCCCAACATTCTGTTCGCTTTATTTGCTGCATCGATGCATTGCTGTGAGAATTGAAATGAGGTTTGACCTATTTTTGTTTCAAGTCCTTGACGCATTGAACACTTTGAGTTTAACGCCGCGCATTTCGTAATCAAACTTCTTATTCCTCGTTCCAACTTGAAGGACCTGGCACTTGTCTACGTTAAAGGGCATCTCCATCTATCCGACCAAGCTGGTAAATTTTGTCCAAATCCTCTTCTGGAGGCTGCCATCTTCCGTCAGTGAGAACCGAGTTACCAATCTTTGTGTCGTCTGCCAAATTTACTAATGCGGTTAGTAGGTCAAACATCCCACGTCGTTGATAGTAAATAATATGAAGAGCACTGGGCTGGGAAAAGACCGAGCCCACGAGGGACGCCACTAGTGACCGGCGCCCACTCTGAGAGTTAATCCGTCAATCACCTCTTGTTGTCTGTTGCTCAACCAAATTCGCGATCCATTGTTTTACTGAAGTAGTCAATACCTATTTGCTTTAATTTGTAAGTAATTTTATGATGCGGGACTTTATCAAACCTTTCTGGAAATCAAAGATAAGACTACGTCCAGTGATTTAGTTACGTCATAAACAGTGAAGAGGTCGTTATATAAAAGGTTAATAGATTTGATAGGCAGGATCTTTTTTGTTTGGAAGCCGTATGTTGGCGGTACTCCAATTTCAATGAGTGGCTTTCCCAAGGTAACTCTTAATTTTGTCTCTAATTATGCCCTCAAGTAGCTTACCTACAACTTGAAGTTAAGACTAATGGGCCTGTATTACCTGGTACTTTTTTGTCTCCTTTCTTAAAAATCGGTGTCTACGTTAGCACTTTTTCCAATCCTAAAAAGGGACAATGCCTTGTCACCAAGGACATATTGAATACAGTTGTGAGGGAAGAGTATTTCGCACTTTGTTTCTTTCCAGCAGAGTTGAGATATACTTTATCAGGTCCAGGACTTTTATATGTTTTAAAATGATTTATGAGGGCTTTAAAAAAGGACTTCATCGGGTTTTATTTCAAAAGTTAGACAATGCATATTTCAGAGTTTACATTAGTACTGGTGTTGGTGGTGGTGGTGGAGGACTGTTATTATTAAACACCGAGAAAATGAATTGTTAATAGGTTTTGCAACAATGTTGGCTGTCAGTCACTAGTGCACACCGTCGCGCTTTATGTTTATTAAAGGTCCAATTCCACTTCTGATCGCCTTTCTGTTGTTTATGTAGCCTGAAGAAGGATTTCGGATTATTTTTTACAGTTAACACACAATATTTTCTTCATATCTACGCTTTGCCTGATGCACTAATCTTTTTCACTCAGCTCGCCTTGCATCATTGTAAAGTCTAATGTTTCAGGCGTGCTTTGGTCTTTCTGCTAACCTGTAAGACAATTTTTCTCTCCTTGACTGGAGTGTTTAATTTCGCTTCATTAAACCAAGGTGGACTTTTATTGGTGTTAATTCGCTTCTCGCACTTTTGAGGACCAAATGTGCAATCCTGCTAATTGAAGTAGAAGTGAATTTTAAAAGTTTAGCCAGGCGTCCTCTGCATTGCCGTCATCTGATAGTTGCATATCAGTAGTTATAATATTGCCATACTGGCTTGTTTTTCCGGGGCAATGGCGCGTGGGGCGGGGCGGAAAAAACAGCCGTAGTGGCAGGCTGTTATATCGGCTTGTTTTGGCGGGGCAAGGGAGCGTGGGGCGGGGCGGGAAAAACACGTGGGGCGGAGGGCGGAAGGACATCCGTAGTATCCTGCGCCATACCGGCTTGTTTGGCGGGGCAAGGAGCGTGGGGCGGGGCGGAAAAACACGTGGGTGGGGGGCGGAAGGACATCCGTAGTATCCTGCGCCATAGCAGCTTGTTTTGGCGGGGCAATGGCGCGTGGGGCGGGGCGGAAAAACAGCCGTAGTGGCGAGGCTGTCATACCGGCTTGTTTGGCGGGGCAAGGAGCGTGGGGCGGAGGCGGAAGACTTCCGTAGTATCCTATGTCATAGCGGCTTGTTTTGGCGGGGCAGGGAGCGTGGGGCGGGACAGAGGGATCGGCAGTGACATGCTATGGGGGAGGAGCGAGGGATGTGCTATGATGCGGTTGGTGGGAGGTGACAGAGTCCGGGAGCGGCAGACATGGGCTGCGCCATGCCTCGTTCTGTCTAAGAGGGAGCGTGTGGGGTGTAGGGTAGTGACGCCATGCTGAGATGCTATACTTAACAGTTACGAAAACCTTTTGTTACCTGTTAGCTTTATACACACACACACACACACACACACACACACACACACACACACACACACGCACATGGTAAATAAAGTTGAGATTAATCAAGTACACAAAGTTATATTTGTATACATTAAAACTCTGTCTTTGAGAAAGAAAGTATAATAACTGTATCTTTTTATTTGGGAAGATGATGTATAAGTAACCGCACACATGTTAAACATAGAGTTTGAGGTTAAGCATATACGTTAAGTACACAAAAACACAAAGTTATGTTAAGAAAGGAGAGAGAAAAGGAGAGAGAGAGAGAGAGAGAGAGAGAGAGAGAGAGAGAGGATAGAGAGAGAGAGAGAGAGAGAGAGAGAAGGAGAGAGGGAGAGAGGGAGAGAGAGAGACGAAGATGAAAAGGACAAAGAAAGGAAGAAAGAGAAATTATATGAATGACGGGGAGTCAGAGTTGAAAATATACTATGGAAGATGGCGATGATGGGAAAGTCGTTACGTGAAATTCGCTACACCTGCTTCCTTGCCCCAACCCCCCACCCCACCCCACCCTCCTCTAGCAGATGTGTTAGGTATCTCCACTCTCCCGCGTTAGGCGAACAAAGCTGAGCCCTGGTGGGGAACGGCTTAACGTCACGGTGTTGACTCGTCTCTGTTGCGGGATGATGGTACATTTCTCGTGAGAATGAGAAGCAATGCTTTGTGTAAACAGTGTGGGAGACGAAAGTCGTTTAGTGGATCGTGTCGGTCGTGCGTCGACAGTGACCGCCGTGGAAATGACTCTTTGATTAAACATTGTGGGAGACGTTTCACATCTCTCCTTCCGTCCATGAGTGTTCTTCACCACGAGTTAACAATGCAGAAAAACTCTGTGAAAGCTGTGGAATGGTATTCGGTGAGATACATCTGCATCCCCTCCCCCCTTTCCCGCGTTTTTCCGAGCGTCAAGATAGAGAATTAAACTACCACCGCGATAGTCTTTATATAAGGAATAGTTAAAATTAGTGGGATTTTATGATTTTTATTGATATCTAGTGAGAAACTAACATGCCAAAATCTTATATTAGCTTAATGCAGGTCGATTATTTTTCGTTTGTGTTAAATCCAAACTTAATCCAGTCTGAATAGTTAAACCATTACATGAACACAATAAATTTTGAATTACACTCTAAAAATACATCTTAATTCTGGATGAGGGGGATAATTCAGACAAGTTATAGTACACACATATGGCATACATGATAATAATAATAATAATAATAATAATAATAATAATAATAATAATAATAATAATAATAATAACATTGTTAAAATGCATCTTAATTCTGGATGAGGGGGATTCAGACAAGTTATAGTACACACATATGGTATACATGATAATAATAATAATAATAATAATAATAATAATAATAATAATAATAATAATATTGCAACGTTCTGTGGATCATATGTACGTTTCTATTACCTAGTTACCACGTCCCCATCACCTTTTAAGAACCCTTTTACTACATCCCATTACGCCAATGCTATGTATTGGTACCTTTAATGTGCATATTCCCACAACCTATCTGATAATCGGGGGGGGGGGCTTCGTGGTGCAGTGGTTAGCACACTCGGCTCATAACCGAGAGAGACCGGGTTCGATTCCCGGGCGGAGTGGAAAAATTTTGCTGGTATTAAACCTTCCCATACTCATATCCTTGAGCATGCGAAGACAATGAAGTGTAAAAAAAAACTTGCTTTTTTATCTCGTAAAGGAAGAAATACAATCACAAAGGAGTAGGTCAAGTAGGTCATTGCGTTTTTTTTGTGTGTGTGTTTTTGCTACGTTACTGTTACCTTTAGCGTGAATATTGCCACATTCTTCCTACTAAGCATACCATTACCTTTCTGCTACGTTTCTTGCAACGGTTCCTTCTATTACCTGTGTCATACATCATATCTTCGTTAACTGCTCACAGTCACATAACCATAAATTTTACTTTTCGTTAATGCATATAAACGACGCTGAAAATCAATGTAGTTACACTTGAAGATGAGATGATCGTAAAAATCTAACTTGTTCTTAGTCAGCAAATGAGCAAAGATAAGACAAGACAAGACATTCTTAACTTATTATATTTTATTCATACTTTTCTCCTTTCTCTTTTTTGCGTGTGTGGGGCGGAAATCAGTATATGCAATCCAATATAACATTTATTTAGAACATGTCAAAGTGCTAATTATTGAAAGGGTGATTTTTTTTTTCTATTTGAAAATACAAAACAAAAAACAGACATATAGTTCGCTAGTTAAGGCACTTGTTCTTTCCAGACATTATGGAAATGATTTTGATGACGGTAAAATCTTGAACTCCATATAAGCATTGTAACGCTGTTACCTTCACTAATTCCACACATTCATTTGCTTACGGGAGGATATAATAAGAAAGAAAAGATAGTTATACTCTGAGCTTTCAGAAAAATAGGTAATTTAACTACAACTTTAACTATATTTTTGTCCTCGACTCTTAACAAAAAAAACTCCCATAACATGACACACAATTCTCAAAATGAATCTTAAGTACATTAGGAAGCAGAGTACGCACTTTTTAGGGGGTATAGAAAAATGATTTTGCTGGGATTAAACCTTCCCATACTCATATCCTTGAGCATGCGAAGACAATGGTGTGAAAAAAAAAATTATAAAAAAAAATACACTCATCACATTTTTTTCTACCCAAATGTTCGATCCCACCCACACTATGAATGGCGAAAAAAAAAAAAAAAATAGGTATTGCTCGTAAAGGAAGAAATACAATCACAAAGGAGTAAGTCAAGCTGTCAATAACACCAACAAAAACGACAAAAAAAAAGATATACTTTCCCCTGAAATAAAATGATCTTATCGAGCAAATATATTATAATATTTTACCTAATTCATTAAGGACAAGGTCAACAATACCAAGGGATTATAGTGGGTCCTATTAGAGTAGTGTGGAATGGAACCAAACCACAGTAAACCACAGGATTAGGTCAACAATAGAAGTGTATCTCCAAGCTCCTATTAGAAAGTAGTATGTAATGGAACCCAAACACCAGGAAACCATGGAGTTAATGTGATCAACGCATGATACTCAGATATGGAGGAAAATTAGAGAACCATATTTTTTTTTATCAATTAATGTGACCAGTAATGTTAATTTTTATAACCAGAGACCAATGAGGACTAAAATATTTATGTATTTCTGTATCGCCAGAACACTTTAAACCTAGAGAAAGGACGCGGGATAACCATGTGCCTGAACCGGGCCTTCAGAGAAAACTTATCAAAACGTACTGGAGGAAACCAATTAGTTAATGTATGGAAGGGTATTAGTGACATGTCATCATGTATAACTAAGGTGGGCAGAACTCACTCTCTTATGTAGCGTATTATTAATCTTTTCACCTGTTGATGATCATTACCAAAGGGAATACACACTAAATAAATAGAAGATAAGTGAATGTAAAACAAGTACCAAATTAAGCATGTTAGAAACCAGACAGGCTCTACAGTATTCCGGACATACAGGCTGACAATCAATGATCTAGCATTGTTGAAACCGACAGCTTAATAGGGAATATATTACTGGATTACCTTATCCTAATCTTAGCGTATCCTATGCATCATCAAATATTGTATGCAGAGAAAATAAAGCAGTTACCAAATGACTAGCAGATTAGACTGAAAATAAAGGAGTACGACGAGCACATATCGATTTTGGTTACGCATAATATCAAAATATAAAAAAAATTCAATAATTCAGATCAGGTATGTAAAAGGGAATTGCTGCTTAAAAACTAAATACATGGAATTCACAGTATATACAGTACATTGAGTAAAACTACAGAAAAAAAAAAGTAAATAAAACAATAAACATTACGTTTCAATGAGTATTGTTCATATAAATTATTGCTGGAAGACTCCGATTATTGAAAAAAATCACCATCCTATACTTGTGAACACTATGATCAGTAGTTCTTAATACCAGTATTTCATGATGTTTAATTAATTAGGGTGAATATTTCTATTACCGCTTTTCCTTTTGGAATTTTATTCTTCCACTTGATAGTTTTAAACACTTTTGAGTGTTTTGATGTCTCATTTGTTGTGAAAATGAATAATAACCATAATATGACAATTGGGGAGATTGTATTACTCACGCGCCGACATCTCGTTTTCTACTCAGCCAACTGCTCTTTTGTTGCTATACGTTACATGTTACGTTACGTTACGTCACGTTACATAATGCGTTATATATTTTCTACTGCCCTTTAAACCTTCCGTAAAAAAGAACATTGGGAGTGTATAGATGAAAACAACGGTAAATCTTTCCTCTATTCGCGGGTTCTCTTTTTTTTTCTTTCTATTTTTTTCCATTGACAGAATTTAAGCTCTTTAGTGTTTTGAAGCATCATTTGTTGTGGAAATGAATACTACTAGCCGTTTTATGACCACGTCAACGGAGTTAAGATTGGTGATACCTCAATATACTCAAAAAGGCTTAACAATTATCAAATGGAAGAAAAAAAAAAAAAACAGGAAATAATAATAAAGGAAAGAAATATCAAAGTGTGAAAATAGACATGAAATGTTGAAATGGGCGTGACCATGATGTCTCAATAGGACTTAAAGCATACCTAGCATAGCCTATCCATCTATCTGACATGGTTATATTATAGTTAATATTCATTGCACAACAAATGACACCTCAAAACACTCAAAAGGGTTTAAAACTATCGAATGGAAGAAAAAAAGGTGCATTACCAATAGAAGCGCTGAAGTCATCCTCAAGCTTTACTTAGCACTAGTTAGAGTTCATCTCGATTATGTGGTTCAGTTTTGGTCAGTCCATTAAGAATGGGTATCAAGATGTTAGAATCTGTACAGAGTAAGATGAAAAAAAGTGATTCAAAGGACGGAAAACTTTCCATATGAGGATAGACTTTAGCATTTAAATCTGCATTCTCTAGAGAAGCGAAGGTTACGAGAAGACGTGACTGACATTTATAAAGGGATGAAGGGCTTTAATAGGGTTTTTTGTTGTTAAATAGTCGGGTAATGCATGTAACAGTGGGTTTAAGATAGATAAATTCAGATTCAACAAAGACACAGACAAGCATTGGTTTACCAAAAGAGGTGTGGATGAGTGGAATAGGCTTGGCAGTCATGCTGTGCGTGACAGTATCATAAATACATTCAAGAAGAACTTGAATAAATTCATGGCTAGTGAGGTAAGCTGGAGTTAGGCACACAGGAGATGCCTTGTCGGTCGGTCTCATGCAATTTTTTTTCTTTTTTTCTGTACAGATTCTAACATCTTGATACCCATTCTTAATGGACTGACCAAAACTGAACCACATAATCGAGATGAACTCTAACTAGTGCTAAGTAAAGCTTGAGGATGACTTCAGCGCTTCTATTGGTAATGCACCTTTTTTTCTTCCATTCGATAGTTTTAAACCCTTTTGAGTGTTTTGAGGTGTCATTTGTTGTGCAATGAATATTAACTATAATATAACCATGTCAGATAGATGGATAGGCTATGCTAGGTATGCTTTAAGTCCTATTGAGACATCATGGTCACGCCCATTTCAACATTTCATGTCTATTTTCACACTTTGATATTTCTTTCCTTTATTATTATTTCCTGTTTTTTTTTTTTTTCTTCCATTTGATAATTGTTAAGCCTTTTTGAGTATATTGAGGTATCACCAATCTTAACTCCGTTGACGTGGTCATAAAACGGCTAGTAGTATTCATTTCCACAACAAATGATGCTTCAAAACACTAAAGAGCTTAAATTCTGTCAATGGAAAAAATAGAAAGAAAAAAAAAGAGAACCCGCGAATAGAGGAAAGATTTACCGTTGTTTTCATCTATACACTCCCAATGTTCTTTTTTACGGAAGGTTTAAAGGGCAGTAGAAAATATATAACGCATTATGTAACGTGACGTAACGTAACGTAACATGTAACGTATAGCAACAAAAGAGCAGTTGGCTGAGTAGAAAACGAGATGTCGGCGCGTGAGTAATACAATCTCCCCAATTGTCATATTATGGTTATTATTCATTTTCACAACAAATGAGACATCAAAACACTCAAAAGTGTTTAAAACTATCAAGTGGAAGAATAAAATTCCAAAAGGAAAAGCGGTAATAGAGGAAATATTCACCCTAATTGAATTAAAGATCATGAAATACTGGTATTAAGAACTACTGATCATAGTGTTCACAAGTGGGAGGATTTATTTTTCAATAATCAAAGTCTTCCAGGAAGAATTTATATGAACAATATTCATTGAAACGTAATGTTTATTGGTTTATTAATTTTTTTTTCTGTAATTTTACTCAGTTTACTGTATATACTGTGAATTCCATGTATTTAGTTTTTGACCCGCAATTCCCTTTTACATACCTGATCCTAATCAATGAACTTTTTTTTATCTTTTGATACTATGTGCAACCAAAATTGATATGTACTTGTCGTACTCTTTTATTTTCAGTTTAATTTGCTAGTCATTTGGTAACTCCTTTATTTTCTCTGCATACAATATTTGATGATGCATAGGATACGCTAAGATTAGGATAAGGTAATCCAGTAATATATTCCCTATTAAGCTGTCGGTTTCAACAATGCTAGATCATTGATTGTCAGCCTGTATGTCCGGAATACTGTAGAGCCTGTCTGGTTTCTAACATGCTTAATTTGGTACTTGTTTTACATTCACTTATCTTCTATTTATTTAGTGTGTATTCCCTTTTGGTAATGATCATCAACAGGTGAAAAGATTAATAATACGCTAAGCACATAAGAGAGTGAGTTCTGCCCACCTTAGTTATACATGATGACTTGTCACTAATACCCTTCCATACATTAACTAATTGGTTTCCTCCAGTACGTTTTGATAAGTTTTCTGAAGGCCCGGTTCAGGCACATGGTTATCCCGCGTCCTTTCTCTAGGTTTAAAGTGTTCTGGCGATACAGAAATACATAAATATTTTAGTCCTCATTGGTCTCTGGTTATAAAAATTAACATTACTGGTCACATTAATTGATAAAAAAAATATGGTTCTCTAATTTTCCTCCATATCTGAGTATCATGCGTTGATCACATTAACTCCATGGTTTCCTGGTGTTTGGGTTCCATTACATACTACTTTCTAATAGGAGCTTGGAGATACACTTCTATTGTTGACCTAATCCTGTGGTTTACTGTGGTTTGGTTCCATTCCACACTACTCTAATAGGACCCACTATAATCCCTTGGTATTGTTGACCTTGTCCTTAATGAATTAGGTAAAATATTATAATATATTTGCTCGATAAGATCATTTTATTTCAGGGGAAAGTATATCTTTTTTTTTTTGTCGTTTTTGTTGGTGTTATTGACAGCTTGACTTACTCCTTTGTGATTGTATTTCTTCCTTTACGAGCAATACCTAGTTTTTTTTTTTTTTTTTCGCCATTCATAGTGTGGATGTGATCGAACATTTGGGTAGAAAAAAATGTGATGAGTGTATTTTTTTTTTTATAATTTTTTTTTTTTCACACCATTGTCTTCGCATGCTCAAGGATATGAGTATGGGAAGGTTTAATCCCAGCAAAATCATTTTTCTATACCCCCTAAAAAGTGCGTACTCTGCTTCCTAATGTACTTAAGATTCATTTTGAGAATTGTGTGTCATGTTATGGGAGTTTTTTTTTTTAAGAGTCTAGGAAAAAAATATAGTTAAAGTTGTAGTTAAATTACCTATTTTTCTGAAAGCTCAGAGTATAACTATCTTTTCTTTCTTATTATATCCTCCCGTAAGCAAATGAAAGTGTGGAATTAGTGAAGGTAACAGCGTTACAATGCTTATATGGAGTTCAAGATTTTACCGTCATCAAAATCATTTCCATAATGTCTGGAAAGAACAAGTGCCTTAACTAGCGAATTATATGTCTGTTTTTTGTTTTTTTCAAATAGAAAAAAAAAAAATCACCCTTTCAATAATTAGCACTTTGACATGTTCTAAATAAATGTGTTATATTGGATTGCATATACTGATTTCCGCCCCACACACACAAAAAAAGAGAAAGGAGAAAAGTATGAATAAAATATAATAAGTTAAGAATGTCTTGTCTTATCTTTGCTCATTTGCTGACTAAGAACAAGTTAGATTTTTACGATCATCTCATCTTCAAGTGTAACTACATTGATTTTCAGCGTCGTTTATATGCATTAACGAAAAGTAAAATTTATGGTTATGTGACTGTGAGCAGTTAACGAAGATATGATGTATGACACAGGTAATAGAAGGAACCGTTGCAAGAAACGTAGCAGAAAGGTAATGGTGTGCTTAGTAGGAAGAATGTGGCAATATTCACGCTAAAGGTAACAGTAACGTAGCAAAAACACACACACAAAAAAAACGCAATGACCTACTTGACCTACTCCTTTGTGATTGTATTTCTTCCTTTACGAGATAAAAAAGCAAGTTTTTTTTTACACTTCATTGTCTTCGCATGCTCAAGGATATGAGTATGGGAAGGTTTAATACCAGCAAAATTTTTCCACTCCGCCCGGGAATCGAACCCGGTCTCTCTCGGTTATGAGCCGAGTGTGCTAACCACTGCACCACGAAGCCTGATTATCAGATAGGTTGTGGGAATATGCACATTAAAGGTACCAATACATAGCATTGGCGTAATGGGATGTAGTAAAAGGGTTCTTAAAAGGTGATGGGGACGTGGTAACTAGGTAATAGAAACGTACATATGATCCACAGAACGTTGCAATATTATTATTATTATTATTATTATTATTATTATTATTATTATTATTATTATTATTATTATTATTATTATTATTATCATGTATACCATATGTGTGTACTATAACTTGTCTGAATCCCTCTCATCCAGAATTAAGATGCATTTTAACAGTGTTATTATTATTATTATTATTATTATTATTATTATTATTATTATTATTATTATTATTATCATGTATGCCATGTGTGTGTACTATAATTTGTCTGAATTATCCCTCATCCAGAATTAAGATGTATTTTTACAGTGTAATTCAAAATTTATTGTCTCCATGTAATGGTTTAACAGTTCAGACTAGATTAAGTTCGAATTTAAGACAAAATAAAAATAATCTACGTGCATTAAGCTAATATAATTTTTTTACATGTTAGTTTCTCACTAGATATTAATAAAAAATCATAAATCCCACTAATTTTAATTATTCCCTTATATAAAGACTATCGCGGTGGTAGTTTAATTCTCTATCTTGACGCTCGAAAACGCGGAAAGGGGAGGGATGCAGATGTATCTCACGAATACCATTCCACAGCTACTGTTGGTGAGTTTTTCTGCATTGTTAACTGTGGTGAAGAACACTAGTGGACAAGGAGAGATGGAAACGTCTCCCACAATGTTTAATCAAAGAGTCATTTCCACGGCGGTCACTGTCGACGCACGACCGACACGATCCACTAAACGACTTTCGTCTCCCACACTACTGTTTACAACAAAGCATTGTACCTCATTCTCACAGAGAAATGGTGCTCATCATCCCGCAACAGAGACGAGTCAACACCGTGACGTTAGCCGTTCTCACCAGGGCTCAGCTTGTTCTGCCTAACGACTTTCCCTTCATCGCCATCTTTATATTTTCAACTGATGACAGTGTTTGCAAGATGGCGCTGCAAGGATCCAAAATCATTTAAATGGCTGTCATTTCGTCATTTTTGTCCAATTTTATATTGTCTCTCTCTCTCTCTAAGGTTTTTGGGGTCTAATCTCTCTCTCTTAGCAATAAAAGATTGCAGATCCTCAAATTATTGAGCTATCAACTTTTTCAATTAATAAAATGATAATTCTGTTCGAACAAAATTTATCTGACAGCATTTAGAAATTCAGAAAACTACAATGACACTTTTTTAGTGAGCAAACACATTCTAAATTTGCAGTCACTTTGTTGGTGTAACTAAAGAACCATGAAGTCATTCATTTTAAGGGAGAGTCCTCATTTTCACTCTCTGTGTCGTCGTCTTCGTCATCGGTGTCATCCAAAGCGGCATCCTGGAGGGCTTTGTTAAGAGGATTGCAACAGTTTAGACTGGAGTCGACACTGCAATTGCAGAAGGTACTGCAAGCAATATCATTTTTGCGGCACAAGCACCTCCTAGTGGAACATACGTCTGTTGATAGATTCTTCAACAAAGATCGTGTAAACTGTAGAGTGGCGTCGCCTCTGTCAAAAGCTCTTGCAACCACTGACAAAACACAAGAAACAGTAACGTTGATCATTTGTGCGTGCGAGTAAACATTGCAAAGTCAATTTAAATATATCTGTCACTACAGACCTCCCGGGCAATCACTCGATGACGACCTTGAAATGTACAGCGTCTTAAGTCACTTAATAACAGCGACTCTGAGACTTTAACTCTCCATATCGACTGGGCGACACTGTCAGAAGGTGAGTCACACATAGGAATGATCAAATTTCTAGAGGAAAATTATCTAAGCCAAATGGTTTCCCAAACTGTCGACAAAATAATATTGACCTTTGTTATAACGACCAGAAACTACACTAGTCAATGTCACGGTAGGAGAACACTGGGTTCTTGCGATCATAAACTATGCGCGCGTCGACATTAAAGTTCAACATCAGTGACTGAAAATAAAGTAAGGTGCCCAATTTCAAAAGAGCTAACTTCGTAGAAATCCGACAAAACTAACAGAAATAGCAACTATCAGATGACGGCAATGCAGAGGACGCCTGGCTAAACTTTTAAAATCACTTACTCACTCAGCAGGCACATTTGTCCCCTTGTGCGAAGCGAATTAACACTAATAAAGTCCACCTTGGTTTAATAGCGAAATTAAACACTCAGTCAAGGAGAAAATTGACTTACAGGTTAAAGAAAGACCAAAGCACGCCCGAAAACATTAGACTTTACAATGATGCAAGGCGACGAGTAAAAAGATTAGTGCATCAGGCAAAGCGTAGATATGAAGAAAATATTGCAGCCAACTGTAAAAATAATCCGAAATCCTTCTTCAGTTACATAAACAACAGAAAGGCGATCAGAAGTGGAATTGGACCTTTAACAAACAGCGACGGTGCACTAGTGACTGACAGCCAACACGTTGCAAACCTATTAAATAATTACTTTTCCTCGGTGTTTAATAATAACAGTCCTCCCACCACCACCACCAACACCAGTACTAATGTAAATCCCGAACATGCATTGTCTAACTTTGAAATAAAACCCGATGAAGTCCTTAAAGCCCTCAAATCACTTAAAACATATAAAAGTCCTGGACCTGATAAAGTATATCCAACTCTGCTGAAAGAAACAAAGTGCGAAATACTCTTCTCCCTCACAACCGTATTCAATATGTCCTTGCGACAAGGCATTGTCCCTTTAGATTGGAAAAAGGCTAACGTGACACCGATTTTTAAGAAAGGAGACAAAAAAGTACCAGGTAATTACAGGCCCATTAGTCTAACTTCGGTTGTAGGTAAGCTACTTGAGGGCATAATTAGAGACAAAATTATGAGTTACCTTGAAAGCCACTCATTAATTGGAGACTCACAACATGGCTTCCGAAACAAAAGATCCTGCCTATCAAATCTATTAACCTTTTATAACGACCTCTTCACTGTTTATGACGTAACCAAATCACTGGACGTAGTCTATCTTGATTTCCAGAAAGCGTTTGATAAAGTCCCGCATCATAAATTACTTTACAAATTAAAGCAAATAGGTATTGACGGTCAGGTAAAACAATGGATCGCGAATTGGTTGAGCAACAGACAACAAAGAGTAGTGATTGACGGATTTAACTCAGAGTGGGCGCCGGTCACTAGTGGCGTCCCTCAGGCTCGGTTCTGGCCCAGTGCTCTTCATTCTTTACATCAACGACGTGGATGTTGGACTCAATAACCGCATTAGTAAATTTGCAGACGACACAAAGATTGGCAACTCGGTTCTCACTGACGAAGACAGGCAAAGCCTCCAAGAGGATTTGGACAAAATTTCAACTTGGTCGGATAGATGGAGATGCCCTTTAACGTAGACAAGTGCCAGGTCCTTCAAGTTGGAACGAGGAATAAGAAGTTTGATTACGAAATGCGGCGTTAAACTCAAAAGCGTTCAATGCGTCAAGGACTTGGGGTCAAAATAGCGTCAAACCTCAAATTCTCACAGCAATGCATCGATGCAGCAAATAAAGCGAACAGAATGTTGGGCTTCATTAAAAGAAACTTTTTATTTAAGAATAAAGATGTAATACTCCCGCTCTACAACAGTTTAGTCAGACCCCACTTGGAATATGCGGTACAGTTTTGGTCTCCCCACCATGCAAAGAATATTGCTAAATTAGAAGGTGTTCAGCGTCGGGCAACGAAAATTATCCCTTCCTTGCGCAACAAATCCTACGAAGAAAGGCTTTCTACCCTTAACATGTTCTCTCTTGAGAAACGTCGCCTCCGAGGAAAATTGATGGAATGTTTTAAAATACTTAATGGTTTCACGAATGTAGACAGATCAACATTGTTTATGATCGATGACACTTTGCGCACGAGGAACAATGGCGTAAAACTCAGATGTAGACAAGTAAATTCAGACTGCACCAAATTTTTCTTCACGCACAGTTGCTGTCCATATACAGGGGCCTTGTCCGCCCTCGTATGGAGTATGCATCTCATGTGTGGGGGGGCTCCACTCACACAGCTCTTCTGGACAGAGTGGAGGCAAAGGCTCTTCGTCTCATCAGCTCTCCTCCTCATACTGATAGTCTTCTACCTCTTAAATTCCGCCGCAATGTTGCCTCTCTTTCTATCTTCTATCGATATTTCCACCCTGACTGCTCTTCTGAACTTGCTAACTGCATGCCTCCCCCCCTCCCGCGGCCCCGCTGCACTCGACTTTCTACTCATGCTCATCCCTATACTGTCCAAACCCCTTATGCAAGAGTTAACCAGCATCTTCACTCTTTCATCCCTCACGCTGGTAAACTCTGGAACAATCTTCCTTCATCTGTATTTCCTCCTGCCTACGACTTGAACTCTTTCAAGAGGAGGGTATCAGGACACCTCTCCTTCCGAAACTGACCTATCTTTCGGCCACCTCTTTGGATTCTTTTTAGGAGCAGCGAGTAACGGGCTTTTTTTTATTAATGTTTACTTTTTGGTGCCCTTGAGCTGTCTCCTTTGCTGTAAAAAAAAACAAAAAAAAAAAAAAACAACGTTGTAGTGCGAGAATGGAATAAGCTCCCACCATCAGTGGTCCAGTGTAACACGATTGACTCCTTCAAAAATAAGCTCGACCGTCACCTCCTTCAACTTAATATCAACTAGAGTAGAAGTGCAACGTTTTGGAGTCTTCTGATTAATGTAAAATCACTTAGGTTTAAGGACAGACCACCAAGTCTGGACCATGGGGTCTGTGTGGTCTGATTTTCTATGTAAATCTATGTAAATCTCTCTCTCTCTCTCTCTCTCTCTCTCTCTCTCTCTCTCTCTCTCTCTCTCTCTCTCTCTCTCTCTCTCTCTCTCTCTCTCTCTCTCTCTCTCTCTCCCCCCTTTCCTCTATTTTTCTGATAACTTTGGTCAGTTTCAAAAGCGCACAACAACCACACACACACACACACACACACACACACACACACACACACACACACACACACACTCCTGTCAAGGGGAGGGCACAATCAGTCTACTAGGTTTTCAAGCCCTAGCTGTTATGATGTTATGAATATAAATATAATTTCCTTCCTCCTTTGATGACCCTTAATTCACGTTTAAGATAAATATTTCATTTTTTTTTTCATTATTCCAAGTGTGTGTGTGTGTGTGTGTGTATAGTTCACCACGGCCTGATCACGAGCTGGCCTCGTCATCACCAGCAAGTACCCTCCCGATTAGAACAATTAAGGCTCATTATGGTCAATCTCTGGGTACTGTCGGGGCAGCATATTCCTGAACCCAAGGTGAATCCATACAAGCCCCGCCCTCCGGTCTTATGGCTCCTCCCACGATCGTATTGCCAACACCTATGCCAAAATAAAGCCTCTAAACCTTCCTTCCGTTACATGCATCGCTAAGCAGTGTACGTTTATTTTATATAAAATACCTTCTGTCATTGGGCAGTTCCTCCTAGGGAAGTGTCACGTAAAAACTATATTGCTATGCAGCTAATGTGATATGCCTTACGTGGGAACACTGTTGGGGTATGGCCAGTTGGTTATAATTCCAGCTCACATATTCGTGTTTATACAATCCAATACATGCAATTTTGTACCCTATTTAGGCATTAATAATACATGGGCGCATATTTTTTAGGTTTATAAATTTGCTACTCATTATTTTATGGATGCAGTGATGGATAGATATGACGTTTAAGGTATAATAATCCATTGTGGTGACTGGATTTATTGCCATGGCATTTTGTAAACAAAGTTCGCTGTCGTCCATCCACACCTCTCTCTTGACTTTTTTTTTATCACTGTAACATTCATTGTGTTCTTTTCTCCTATTATTGACAACCTCCTTCTATTGTCAAGTATTATTTTAATTGTGCCGTGCTAAATAGTCTGCATTCTCTGCTTATCCCTAGACAATTAGTATTAGAATCATATCTACTTAGTTCACCTGCCTCATTACCCGTATTTCATTAATTGTGTTCTTTAATATAATTTACAACCTCCTTCTGTTGTCAAGTATTATTTTAATTGTGCCGTGCTAATTAAGTCTGCATTCTCTGCTTAACTCGAATAATACCTACTTAGTTCACCTGCCTCTCTCGTCCATGTCAACAAGTTTAACCTTCTGTTGTCAAGTATTATTGTAATTGTGCCGTGCTAAATAAGTCTGCATTCTCTTTTTAGCCCGAGACAATTAGTATTAGAATAATACCTACTTAGTTCACCAGCCCCTCTCGCTCATGTCAACAAATTTAACCTTCTATTGTCAATTATTATTTTATTCGTGCCATGCTAAATAGACAATTAGTATTAGAATAATACCTACATAGTTCACCTGCCTCTCTCGCTCATGTCAACAAATTTAACCTTAACATTCATGTAGTATCATTACGCGTATCTCAACCTTATGGTGCACCTCGGGTGATGTGTAAGTATAATTTTAGAAAACGCACAACCTGGCATTAAGTCGCTAACTCCACAAAATTGCATGTATAAACAATATCACAGCTGAGCATCATGATAGAACTAAAATATAAGAGCATCAATCTATTGCATGTAATATATACTACAAATACGGAATCAAATATAATTGCAAATAATATAAACGCATTACTGCTCTAGAGAGTGGAGCGTTCAATGGCGACCTCCATTTAATCTGTGGTAGAATCGCATTTCAGCATTATTTCTAAAATATACATACATATCAAGTGCTCAATTAACATGTGCATAATCAGTAAAATACGTGCCTTTACCCCACAATTTGCTTGATGTTCATAGCCCTCCCTTCTGCCTGGTTTTTAGCTTGCTGTTCTAAGGATAATTACTTCTAGGTAAATTTTATGCATTATCAGTACTTCTTAAGACTAATCAAAGATGGAAACTGCATAGAAGAAAGAAACATCTTAGAATAAGGTGTATCTTATAATAGTGAACTCCTTTTCTTGTTACTACTTCTGTTGAGTTTTCTAAAATAATACCTGATGTATAATTGAATATGTGAGTCATGACATATCTGAATTGTTAACTTTATTTTTTTCATTAAGCATGTTTTTAATAATAGCATTGTATATCAAACAGTAAAATGAAGCAGTGTTCTAAATTGCATAAATAATTCAACTTTCATTACTAATGCAAATATTCGTTATCCTGTTTTGAGTATAAATTAGACAATTTATTAGGATAATTTGCTTACATCTTCAACTTATGTTGACATGGGTTGGATCATGACGATGTACTCTAAAGCAACAAATAAAACAAGCATCATAATTTCAGAATAGCTATACTTAATTAACAGTCCTAATTTACAGTGGTAATACCATTCAATTTGGTCACCAATGGTACAAAAAAATGGAAGCATATCAGTGTGAGCCTGGAATTAGTGTTTAAAAGGATTTTGGAGCGATGCAGAGTATGGGTTAGCGTACATTGTAGTGCAGTACCAAATGATACGTACTTTTTTTTACATCATGTGTGGTGGCCAAGGGCAAAACTAAAAGAAATTGATTGATAAACAAAAGCCCACTTAGATTGCCACACCCAAAGTGAAGCAGTCACCCATCTTAGGAACAAGCTGTATGAGTAAAACTTCCAGGATTAAGGAAAAGTAGATTTAGGTAGGCAGAAATGGAAAAGTTTTACCAGGCAGGGTGTGAGCTCAGAAGCACAATTTTGAGAACAATAGGAAGGACTCCTTCAGGTCCGCAAGTCTCCTGAAGATTAAATCCAGAGAGGGTATGAAAACATAATTACAAAGAATCTTAATAGTCAGAGTTGGGTGGAGAAGGAGGAACAAGACCAGAATCAGCCAGAGTTGAGTTTTAGGCAAAGGTTTGAGCAAAGAGTTCAGCCTTAGAGATAGAAAGTGACTGATGTTGACCCATCGGGTTGAAATAGAGGACGGAAAGAAGAAGAGAAATTGGAGATTTTTTTGGCTAGATGCCAGAAATCACGAGGGGAGTTAGAAGGTAACAGGTTTTGATATTTTCTATTGATGAAGGAGTTTTTGGCTAATTAGAGATCAGGCTTGGCATGATTTCTGGCAGAAATATAAAGAGCATGAGATTCAGGAGAAGGATGACTTAGTGACCACTACCATGTGATTTGGCATTGGCCACATTGTTCCTAACATTTTCCGCTAGGTTTCGAGGACGTTTACCCTTGGGCATATTGCAGTGTAGAGGGCGACGTCCTTTACCAAGAGGCGTGGCTCCTCTTGGCATACCCTCTGATCGCCTGGTAATTGAAGTAGGCTGAACGGGTATCTTCCCACGTCCAGCTCCCTTTTGCACACACCCACACCCACAGTGTGAAGAAAGTTGTTAAATTGATTTGAGGTTTAACAGATCTTAGCCTCTGGACGAACATTTTAAGAGCTGAGACTGAATCCTCATTACCAAATTTTTGGATGTTTTCAACGCTCTGCTACAGCAATATAGGTCTCATCATGAATGTTGTCAGCTACAGATGAAGAGACCCCATGATCACTGCTAGTTTGAGATGACACCGATGCTGTTTCCATACTGCAGCTAGGAGAAATTTCTTCAGCATCCCCTTTGACCTCAAAATTTAATTCACAGGCTTCCTCACTCTTTCCAAACTTCACTGCAGCTTCAATGTTGCTTTTACTAGCTTCATCACTTTTAATTTCTTTCAGTGTCTTGAAGAAATTTTCACTGGGGGCGTCCTTCTGCCCTAGAGCCAACACTGCCAACTGGTGACGGGTATTACTGTTCAGCATAGGCATTTGAGGAACTGTTAGATTTGCACTGTCTGCACATACAGCTTGGTGTTTGCAGACTGCACCAGTATTTCCTTTTGTGCACGTGCAAATACCAATATTTAGATCCACCTCATACATTTGTCCTGGATTAGTTTCACTTCCCACTCGGTACAACCCACGCCCCAAGGGTACAACACTTTCTAAAGGCAGTTTGGTGACATTCAGTCTCTTCGTATGCCTTCTGTTGAGTGCTACATCCACTATCCGTTGTTTCATAAAGGAGTTGAAGATTTCAGCCATAAACATTACAAGTTGTGCAGTGTTATATGCCTTACATCTGAAAAAAAAAAAGAATTAGTTTGGATTTCAGGGGACGGAGGGGGTTAGAAGAGTAGTACCATGGGACATTATGTATGCAGATGATGTGGTTTTGGTTGGTGAGACTAAGCAAGAAATGGAGGAGAGGACAGAGGAGTGGCGAGTAGCATTGGAGAGTCGAGGACTCATCAAAAACAGCGCCCCGTATAAAAACGGGCTAATAACGCTGAATAGAAGAAGAAGTATGGATTTCAGGGGCTCTTGAACATTATTTTTCATGGATTTTGCAGGATAAAAATTTAAGATTCTATTGGAGAGCCTGGTAAAAGGATGATGGGTTAAGTAATGCTGTTTACTTGAAGAGTTACTAAATAATTTTTCAGAGAACAGTAACAGAATAGCAAATTCAATTAATTTAATCCTTACCTATTAAGGACATTATCCTTTATGATGCACATTGTTGATTCGCAATAGTTATTAGTGTTGTGACCCCTCAACAATGCACCTGCTCTGTAGGCAATTGCCCACTCCTCTCTTCTTTGGTCCAAGGTGTTTAGGTAGCTGAAATTTTGAATTAAAATTACTATTATGTGAATAATTACAGACACCTCACAAGATAAAGGGTAAAAAAGTCAACAATGTGTTCCATGTTTCAGGTAGAAAAAAAAATATACTGGTAGAAGGGCTATTGTCATGAGACTTTTCTTATTTTAATTACTCTTTTGTTATTCAGGCTATGCATTATAGAGTGAGGTGTGAATGCAGAACACCCTATGTGGCTGGATGTGTGGCTGACCTTAATCAAAGGGAAGTCTTAGGGGCAGGTGTATTAGTGTCGTTGGAAGGATTTACATTTAAAACATATATTCTATTATTACCTCTTGAAATTGGGATATTTCTGAAGAAGAGGATGGTGCTGAACTTTCTCCAGTTGATCTTCAAATCTGTCAATTGACTCGGCATGAAGAAGTAGTTTAACTGCACTCATCAATTCTTGTCTATCATTCTTATTGATTCCATGTTTAGAATCAAGAAGCCAGCGCCATACTTGTTGGAGTACATGAATCATGCAGTGGTTTTGTTTTGAATTAGGCCAAATGGCTGCCAATGCATTTCTTTCTGCATTGCAGTTGTCTGTCATGAAATTTTGTGGACCTCCTTGACCAAAAATCCATCCTCCCAATCGCCTCCTTTACCATACCAAATCCTGCAAAGGATAAAGTACAAAATTATATTAGCTGCTTTCCTTGACACTTGAATACCTAAAACAGATTTCTAATACTTAAACACTTATACACATTTTAATTGAGAATTAAGAAACAAGCTAGTATAGGCCTACATTAAATACCTTTTGTTAGTGTTGCTTCATCTTGAGATGAGGTGAACAGGACAGCCAATGGTACAGCCCCAGCTGGTCCTGAACAGAGAAGTGGTATCACTGCTGTGTTGACCTGATCAACACAACTTGTTGCATCAACAAATACAACTTCTCCAGCTTCTTACAACAGCTTGTGTGCCCTCATCATGAATGGGGTGACCAAAACAACTGCAAATTGATTCCCTTCATTGTGTATCTTTATAATGAGGTCGGATTTTTTCAGCGTATGTCTTGATGGCATCAAACATTGACGGCGTATTCAGTCCTCCATGTTCCTTTTTCTTCCATGTACTCCACATATACTCGACGGACTTCGGAGAAGGATTTATTGATTTCTTGGCTTGATTGTACAAGTCTTCGTCGAGTTCCATCTTCAGCAAATGGTGCCTGTAGGCTTGTCCAGGTGCCATACCTGTATGCATAATACTATTGTTATGTTCAACTCAACATACACAGTTCATAGCAAAGGGACACACTGCATTACATAAAACAATACATCTTCAATATATCCTCTTAAAATTTACGTTAACAGCCAACAAAGACGTTGCAAGGGTAGGTAATATACTGCATATGTATATTATAATGAAATGGCAACATACTGATGCATGGACAGTCTAACAATAATTCTGAAAAGAGCAGTATATGTGACCTTAAATGGTAATATAAAATAATATTCAGTATTCAGTGGACTGTGTTCAGTCTTGAATATACTAACAATGGTAGTGTTGGACGCCATATTTCTTACATATATTATAATCATGGGAGGTACTGGTCACTTAACAGTAGTACTGTACTGGTCACTTAATATATCTCAAAATCAGAGCTTCTTAAGATTCAAGTTTATAGCATTAAACGTATGCCTGGAGCTTATTTTATATGGCTTAAGATTATAGCTCATATTACCCATATAATTATACTTTTTGCTTAGAGCAGTATATGTTACCTTAAATAGTAATATAAAATAATATTCAGTATTTAGCCTTGAATATACTAACAACTGGTAGTGTTGGACGCCATATTTCTTACATATATTATAATCATGGGAGGTACTGGTCACCTAACAGTACTGTACTGGTCACTTAATATTTCTTAAAATCAGAGCTTCTTAAGATTCAAGCTTATAGCATAAAACTTATACCTAGAGCTTATATTATATGGCTTAAGATTATAGCTCATATTACCCATATAATTATACTTTTTGCTTGGGTAGAGGGGAGAAGATGCAATAACTGCACCATTCTGTAAAAGATTCCTGAAAAGATAGACTTCATTAAAATTATGTGTATATTGTACCTGACACTTACGTACTTATGTAAATTATACCAAAATCAATTGCATACTTTCACAGCATGTAAAATTTCTTCATGCAATTTCTTCTTATTTGTAAAATTAAAACAGTTGATATATGTTCACCTCATTACAGCAACATTAACATGCATCAGGAACAACAAATCATTTCAAATTCCATTGCTTATGCATAAAAAAATCAATATGCATTTTATCATTTACCTTGTCTGAAATAGTTTTCAAACATCTCTCTGGTGCATGGAGAAACTCTCAGCTGATTTAATACATCAGCTGTATCTAAGGGGTGGTTATGCTGTCCAGTAATCTTCATGAAGCATGGAAAACTTCTTATATCTTCAGGAGATCTTGCATGAACCAACCGGATGGTAGCATCCATGAACACCTTGCAACTGTTTAGTGAAAAAAGACAACAAGCATTAGTAATTTGCAAGAAGAACACAATAATATGAGATACATGCCAGAGTACTTAAGGAGGGTGAAGATATTATTTCTGAGGCACTTAGGTTAATTTTTTATAGATCACTGAGATTTGCAGAGATACCTTAGGACTGGAAGTTAGCTAATGTTACACCAATTAAAAAAAAAAGGTAGGAAGGACCATGCTAGTAATAATAGGTCTGTCTGTTTGACCTGTGTAGTACCTATGTAAGGTATATATTAGAGAAGATTATTATTAAGAATAGCATTTGATATAATTTGAATAAGTATATATTGATTTGAGTAATTTAGCATGGATTTAGATAAGGTAGATCTCGTCTTACTAATTTACTTCTGTTCATAGAGTATATTACCAAACAGTTAGAGGGTAATAGCATAGATGTTACTCATTTAGATTTTAGCAAAGCTCTTGATAAAGTACCACATAAGAGATTAGTGCACAAACTGAGATTACATGGGATAGGAGGTGGATTAGTTAAGTGGATATGTGAGAGGATGAGCGATAGGAACCAGGGAGTAGTATTAAATGTGAAATGTCTAAATGGATAGATAAGTTATGTGAAGGACTGAGCCCTGTTCACGGTCTTTTCATATTGCATTAGCGAGCTGTACTGTACATTTTTGTAGTGTTAATGCATGTATTACATTAGTGTAATGACGAAGTCACTCTGTGACTGACACAGGACAACCTTGTTGGGCCTTGATGACCCTTTGCTGTTCCCTAATATATTTTATGTTACTAATCTCGAGGGAGTTAACTAGAACACTAGAAAACATAACAAAGCATAGCGTAGGACTTACTGATTAAATTAGTAACTTACCCTGTGTAGGTCTTCTTGATGCCCGCGTGGGTCTCTTTGCCATGGTGACACATCAGTTGTTGGCGAAATAATTTCATTTTTCCTACAGAGAACATCTTGAATGAATTGAAGCACACATTATTCTTTAGGAAAAATGCATTTTTCCAGCGTTCAAAGTCCTCTTCACTTTTAACATTTGTCCTAAATGTTACACAGTCCTTTTGTTTCACAAAATCGTGGATCTCAAAGCCATCCACACGGTAGGTATCATCCACCACACGGTCTTCGCTGATCACAATTACTTCTCCTTCTTCATCCACCACATGGGACTTCGATGTAAAGTTGTCTGGCCCAACTGCTGTCTCCATGTCTGAAGTCTGGCGCCAGTTATTGGGCTACTAAAACCTGATGTTGTTATAAATTACAATATCCTTTGAAGGGCATATATCTTGAACCAAGGGTGTAAAGTGAACGTACATAAATTAACATGATACAAAATTTGCATATGCATGCTTTCCTTTATTTTAAATACAGTATTAGCGTATTTCAGCTAAAAGGTAATCTCGTTTATGTGAGACGGAATTACAGTCAAACTGGCCAAAGCTAACAGTGTTCTCATGTGATGCTCTTGCATTCGGGCATATAAATATAGTGTTTTTACATATTAAATGACACTTGCACATCGTATGACAGAGACATAGTTGTATAGAAATACATATGCATGCATGTATGCATTATAAATGGGCATAAGCACATACTGGCATAGGTTTTTTTTGGTCAAGGTGTTGGCAATACGATCGTGGGAGGAGCCATGCGACCGGAGGGCGGGGCTTGTATGGATTCACCTTGGGTTCAGGAATATGCGTTCGGGCGGCAGACTCACCGCCACACACCCACAGCCTCCTGCCAGACGCTCGCCACCATGACAGCCTGAACAAGGCCTAGCGGGGCATTCCTAAGCCTAGGTGAAGCTGATCCCACGAGGGGAAGATAATGATGGAGTGTGTGACCGGCATGGCCAAGTCGCCCCCCGGCCTTTGGTGTTCCTCCAGTATCACACCCGCTGCCCCGCGGGGCTGCTGGGCACCTTATTGAGGTGCCTTGTACTGCTGCTCAGTTTTTTACATAACTATTCCCTGCAGAAACAGTTAAATGGGTGCCTGCTGTTCCTGTTGAGTGGGCGGTCCAAGACACACGCCAGGGGTCAAGGGGGAACAAAGGTGATGCCCCCCTAAGGAGGTGCTGTGTCAGATTTGGATATATTACACTAAGGAAGGGTTGACGGGGACAAAGCCCCACCCAATAGGTGATGTTAAATTTGAATAGATCTGTTAAGTTTAGTGGTGGGGCGCTGTGCAATGACTTGCAGTGTTGTTTTTCAGTGAGTATCAGCAGTGCAGTGCTCAGTCTTGTGTAATATTGCACTCATGCCAGTGCATAAGTGCAAAATTAATAGTTACACTTGCACAACTAAATTAGTACTTGTGCAAGGTCCTTTCTTGGTTGCAATGCTGGTTATTATATTATTTTTGATAAATTCTTGATATGCTTTGCAAGGGTATAGATATTGGTTATCATGTCAGGCTCTGATGGGTTTGTATTCACATTAGAAAACATGGAGTGGCAGCACACGGGGTAATTTTTGATAAATCCCTGTGATCCACTTTGCAATGGTTATAGATATTAGTTATTACCTATCTGTTAGGCATTTATCCCCACAATAATCTGTCCTCAAGGCTCTGTTTTGTGACAGTTGAATTTCTACATTTAAAATTATTGAAAATCACCCCATATCAAAAACCTTGGCCAAATATTGCCACTGAAATAAATCTTAACCAGTTGATGAAGGTGAACCTTTGTGTTGCAGGATGACGGAAGACACGCCCCAGAGGAAGACGTCAGCCAGGAATCCCCGCAGGGTCAGCCTCCTGCTGGGGGCGCGGCAGCAGCAGCAACCGATGGCAAGTCTGGAGAAGCAGGTGAGGCAGAGGTTGAGACTGGGCAGCTCTGGTCTTTGTTAGTAGGTCAGGAAAAGGCAGAGGTCAAGGGAGGGAGAAGCTTTTTTTTTTTCTTTTTCCTTTTTCCATTAAATGAGCAGCACAAGGGGAAAAAAAAAGCCCATTATGCATTGCTCTTGTAAAAGTAGATAGAAGTGAGTGGTCTGGAGAGTCAGCTACAGGTGGAGAGGTGTCTTGATATTCTCCTCATGAAAGAGTTCGTCATAGGCAGGAGGAAACACAGACAAAGGAAGCTTTTTTTTCCAGAGTGTACCAGCGAAAGGGATAAAGGAATGCAGACGGTGGTTTACTCCTGCATAAGGGATTTGTATAGCACAGGAATGAGACAGAGTAGAAAGTTGTGTGCAGCTTAGTGTGAGTTTTTCCCCTTCATTACTAGGTGGCGTTAGATGTCCAGACTTAAGGGAGAGGAAAAGCAAGATCCCTACAATGCAGTACAGTTTATGTGACATTCCATATTAAAATTGCTACATTTGACACACATTTTGTCAGTAAGATACAATCTGATTGACAGATTAGGACCCCAACACACACACACACACACACACAAAAAAAAAAAAAAAAATACAGATACAGAGATGGGACCACACGAGCGTAAGCCCAGGCCCTGTAAAACTACAACTAGGTAAATACACACACACTGGCAAGGGATAATCATTTTACATATCTGATGCGTGCAAGAGAGAGAGAGAGAGAGAGAGAGAGAGAGAGAGAGAGAGAGAGAGAGAGAGAGAGAGAGAGAGAGAGAGAGAGAGAGAGAGAGAGAGAGATTATAGATTGAGGGAGAGGGATGATGAGAATATGAAGAATAAGAGAGAGAGTTTGTTTCTCTCCATTGGTCATATTGGTGATTGAATGGAGGTTAGGTAGATTTCAGGGAAATGAAAGGAAGGGAGGAAGAAAGAAAGAAAGGGAAGAGGGAAAAAATAAAGAATGGAAGGGAGGAGGGAAGAAAGGAAGGAAATTTTTCAGCTTTCACATTTTGCCAGGGAAGGTAAATGATGAATAAGTGTTTCTTAGGAGCTATATATCATTTGGAACCTGATTGGGGTCCTGAAGTGAACCTTGGGTGTTGTTTTTGGTCCCCCCTTTTTCTTTTCTTTTTATTCTCTCCCTCACTTTGCTGTCACTGTCTCTCTTGTATTCCCTATCCATGTCTGCTCATTAAGGGAACTTTGGGTCTAGAGCATTGTTTTATTTTACTTTGTTGCCATCTCATAAATCTCAATAATAATAAAAATAATAATTATACTACTACTACTACTAATAATAATAATAATGCCCTTCCTCCCTCCCTCCACCCCTTTCCTTACCCTCACTCCACTCCCTTACCCTCCGTTATAACTACTACTACGCCAACAAGCTGGAGGACCTTGCTGCATGCTCTGTTTCCATACTCTTCTATCCAGTGAGTCCTTGTTTCCTGGTCTGTGTGTGTGTGTGTGTGTGTGTGTGTGTGTGTGTGTGTGTGTTCTGTGGTTCTTTCATTCATTCATCACTCCTTTCTTTTTTTATTTGATTCTTCCGTCATTTCTTTTTTCCTGCATTCCTTCCTTCCCTTTATCTTTCTTTCTCCTTCTTTTCTGCTTCCCTTCCTTTCTTTCTCTTTCTTTTCTTTGTTCCCTTCCTTTCTTTCTCTTTCTTTTCTTTGTTCCCTTCCTTTCTTTCTCTCCTTTCCCTCCTTCCTTTTCTTTCTCTCCCACTTTTCTTCTTCCCAATCTTTCTTTTTCCTTCTTTTCTTCCTTGCCTCTCAATCTGACTCTCTTTCCTTCGTTTCTTCATCCATCTGTTCATTCATCATTCCTGTACACTACTAAAACTACTACAACAGAACACTGCCTTAACTGATTTGGTCACCCCTGTTACTCTAATCACCTTATATTGAAACAGGGCTCATCCACCATAACAAAGTATCTATACACTATACAACAACAGGGTTAGGCCTCACACAACAGCTGCTCCTCTTCTGCTAATAAGTCTCTCTCTCTCTCTCTCCCCAGGCCACATATGAGTGCCTTGCTAGCGGCGGGCAGCACACTGGACCTGGTGGACGCTGTGGCTGCCGGGAGACTTCAGAACAGCTTTGCTATTGTCAGGTGTGTGTGTTAGTCCTTCACCTCCACCTGGGAACGCGGGTAAAAGTCTGCTGTCATTAATGTTAGCACCACTGTGGGTAGACTTTGCATGTCTCTTGTCGGCAGTCAGTGATATACTTCCACCTATTTCTGTCCCTTGCCTCAGCCTCTTCAGTGGCCAGTGTTGCCAAGTCCTTTTCAACACACTGCCTCCATGCTCTCCTTGGCCTGTCTGGTGGGTGGCAGCCTGGAATTTCCACCCCAACAGCTCTCCCCAATGCCTCACCCTCCCTCTTCGTCACATGTTTAAACCACCTCAGTCTCCTTACTTTCAGCCCTGTACTCAGCTCCTTCACACCCAACAAGAGCTGGCAGCAAGTTTTCTCTTTGTGCCTCAGACCTCCTGGACAGCTCTCCCCAATGCCTCACCCTCCTCCCTCCTCTTCACATGTTTAAACCACCTCAGTCTCCTTGCTCTCAGCCCTGTACTCAGCTCCTTCACACCCAACAAGAGCTGGCAGCAAGTTTTCTCTTTGTGCCTCAGACCCCCCAGACAGCTCTCCTTAATGCCTTACCCTCCTCCCTCCTCTTCATGTGCCCAAACCACCCCAGTCTCCTCACTCTCACTCAGCCTTGTACTTGGCCTCCATGCATCTAACAAGGGAAGAGAAGGGAAGGGAAAGGAAGAGAAGAGAAGGGAAGGAGAGGAGAGGAGAGGAAGACACATTATCATCATCTTCATTTACTGTTTAACATCAAGACTCTAACACACACCTCTGTAATTCCATCCTGCAGACCGCCCGGCCACCACGCCATGGAGAGTGAGTTCTGCGGCTACTGCCTCGTCAACAACGTGGCGCTGGCTGCCCGACACGCCCTCAACACACACCGCCTCAGCCGCACCCTCATAGTGGACTGGGATGTGCACCACGGACAGGCCACACAGCAGGCCTGAGGTGAGGTAGGAGGGGATGGGGGGAGGGAAGAGGAAGGGATGGAAAGGAGAGAAGGGAAGGGAAGGGAGGGATGGAAAACAAAGGAAAGGGATAGGAAAAGAAAGGGAAAGGAAGGGAAGGAAAGAGGAGAAGCAGAGAGAGAAAGAAGAAAGAAACAGAGAGAGAAGCATTACTGGCCACTGGTACATACACAAAATGATGAGATAGTGACATTACTTCCCCATATTCCACGTTAATCACTTGTAGGAGTCACCCTTACTCCCTTCTCCTTCGTGTCATACTTAACACGCTGCCAATTTTTTTTTTTTCTCTTCATTAACACAGACACAAGGAGAGAGTAGGGTTGTCAGAGTAATTTAACGTTTTCTTGATTGTCTTGGACTCCATTCCACACCGCGAATTGGTTTCGCGGTTATTTTTTTATTATGGTTTTTAGTTTTGTTTTCTTGTGAACCCCCACACACGCAGTGGTGCCTTAAATGAAGAGCAGGAGAGCCGAGGGCACCACAACAGTGTTCAGACAGTTTTGTACATCTGAGAGTGATGCTGCATAATTTCTTTCAGTACGTCAAGTCATTAGTGTAAATAATGTTGATATATCACCAGTCTTTGCCCTCCACAGTTCAGTCCTGAGTTGGCAACAGTGTTCAGACAGTTTTGTACATCTGAGAGTGATGATGCATAATTTCTTTCAATACGTCAAGTCATTAGTGTAAGTAATGTTAATATCTCGCCGGTCTTTGCCCTGTACAGCTCAGTCCTGAGTTGGTGATTGTGTAATATTTTTGTCCTCAACTGTACATATGATGGTGTAATATTTTTTTTTCAATACCTGGTCATTAGTATTATATTATCAGTGTTATTCTCTCTCCAAACTTTGCGCCAAAAACTGAAAATGTCTTGATTTACCAGTCATAAACCGTCCAGCCGCTCATGAAGAGTGAAAATGGACACTAAACAAAATGATGATGATGATGAAACTTTGCCCTCCACAGTTCAGTCCTGAGTTGGTGATCATATAACATTTTTGTCCTCAACCATATATCTGTTAGTGATATATTTTTTTAAATACCTGAAGTCATTAGTGTAATAGGTGTTATCTCAGCAAGCTTTGCCTCCACAGTTCAGTCCTGAGTTGATCATATAACATTTTTGTCCTCAACCATATATCTGTTAGTGATAATATATTTTTTAATACCTGAAGTCATTAGTGTAATAGGCATTATCTCAGCAAGCTTTGCCTCTACAGTTCAGTCCTGAGTTGGTGATAGTGTGGGCTGGCTATGAGGGTGCCCTGGGATGTCCTGAGGTCAGAGCCAGTTGTGTGTGTTGATGTGTAGCCTCTGAGGTCAGGTGCTGAGTTGCATGCTGCTGCCAGGCTGTCTGATGCTACCATACATCATGTCCAACCAATGCAGCTTCCTCAGTCCCTTCACCACATGGCTTTGTGCTATCCAAATCTCTTATGCAAGAGTTTCTGGCTTCTCAATTCTTTCATCTCCTCCTCTGGAACAGCCTCAAGACCTTTGTGTGTATTTCCTCCTGCCTATGACTTGAACACTTTCAGGAGGGAAGTATCAAGACACTCTCTCTGAAAGTGACACTTTCTTCTTGCCACTCAGCTCTGCACACTTTTACAGGAGCAACTCTTAGCATGTCTGATGATTTTTTAATATATTTATTTACTCTTTTTCTATTTACTCAATGTTTATAACCTGGATCTCGGGGCCGTAGTACTAGACATTTCGCCGCCCAAGTTCACATATTTGACAAGGCTTTCGTAGGAGTTGTGGGCATTTCCTGGAGTAGTTTTATGACCCTGGTGGTAGTTTGGCCCTTCTTCTGTTCCTTGTGTAGTGCGGCGACTAGGCCTGATGAGGGAGCCCCCCATAACCCACTTGGCCAGTGAGGTACCTCTTTGGCCGACTCGGTAAGGAGTGGTTCTCCCGTCACACTGGTCGCGGGTTCAATCCCAGGCAGCCAGCGAATACCCTCTCCTTGTCTTGATTAATTTCCCTTGTGTTTCAATACACGCAGAGGATGTGTGGGATTATTGAGTCGTAGGAAAGATAAAATCAAAATCTCGAGGCATGACACTTGAACCTAAAGAAATACTCCTTAGAACCCAACTGGTCCCCTCTTTGACCTTTAGAAATACCTAGTTGATGTGAGAAGCGAAAATGTCTTATATTACCAACCTCAGAGTTGAATGGTTGTGAATTGGTCTGAGAAAATGCATTGGATGGTCTTTTCTTGTCCTGCCAACCTTTCATAGCTGCAAGCACTCTACTGTCCCTCAGAGCACACACACACCTATGCACAAACCTCAGCATATGATCGGAGGAGGCTAGACTGAACCCGGTGTGCCGTTTGAATCCTAAGCATGACTATTTTCTCTTCTAGTTTGGTCCTGAGTTAGTTATAGTGTTGTGTCTGCTGGTTATGACTCGGCAGTGGGGGATGAAAAGGCAAGTCCTGCTCTCTCAGTCTCTCTCTCTCTTGGCCTAAAGCCTTACTAAAGTCTGTTCTCTTAAGTCAGACCCAAGCTGACAACATAAACCTAAGTGTGTTTGCAAGCTGTGTGCTGACTGGCTGCTGCTGTGGCTTCCAAGTTTTCTTTCTCTAACCTCTGTTTGTGTTTATCTCACGCAGCACTTTCTGCTAATCTGCACTGTGCTTACGAACACGCTTAGGTTTATGTTGTCAGCTTGGGTCAGAATTAAGTGAACAGACTATAGCTGTGATATATAGGAATTGAGCTACACTTGTTGGCTCTTGTGTATGTGTTGGGGTGGAGGTTGTATGTGTGTGTGTATTTACCTAGTGATATACAGGATGATTTACACTGGTATGGTCCTGTCTCCAAATTTCAGTTTATAAAGTTTAACTTTAAATTCATGAATATTTTTAGCTTGAACTCAATTTTCTCTATTTCCAAGGTCATTTTAGGTCACAATGTATCTGTGGGGATCTGTGTGTGTTTGTGTGTGTCTGCCTGCTTGTCTGTTTGTCTGTTTCCTGTATGCATTTACTTAGTCATAGTATACAGGATTTTACCTAAGCTTGTGTTGACCTGCCTCCATATCTGCTTCCATACAACTGTACTTACTCTCATAAATTCATGGATGTTCTCAGCTCTGTCTTCTCATCCAGACACTTGCCAGTATGAATCACTCCAACAGGGAAGTCAAACCTCATAATAATGATGATAATAATAATAATAGTAATAATAATAATAATAATAATAATAATAATAATAATAATAATAATAATAATAATAGATGGTATATGTATATTTTATTTTACTCAACTATATCACAAACCTCCCATTATGGACCACTCTCAACAGGGAAGCCACAATAATAATAATAATAATAATAATACATAATAATAATAATAATAATAATAATAATAATAATAATAATACAGTATATTTATTATACTTTATTTTACCATCTGGTGTTTCAGGGTGAGATGGAGGTGTGGCCAGGCCTGTACACACACCTCACCTCCCAGCTGATGGCCCTGGCGCAGGGCAAGGTGGTGCTGGTGCTGGAGGTGTGGCCAGGCCTGTACGCACACCTCACCTCCCAGCTGATGGCCCTGGTGCAGGGCAAGGTGGTGCTGGTGCTGGAGGTGTGGCCAGGCCTGTACGCACACCTCACCTCCCAGCTGATGGCCCTGGCGCAGGGCAAGGTGGTGCTGGTGCTGGAGGTGTGGCCAGGCCTGTACACACACCTCACCTCCCAGCTGATGGCCCTGGCGCGGGACAAGGTGGTGCTGGTGCTGGAGGTGTGGCCAGGCCTGTACACACGCCTCAACCTCCCAGCTGATGGCCCTGGCGCGGGATAAGGTGGTGCTGGTGCTGGAGGTGTGGCCAGGCCTGTACACACGCCTCAACCTCCCAGCTGATGGCCCTGGCGCAGAAATCTAAAAAATAGCTTAGACAATTATTATTACATAGCAGGATGATAGTAATATTGATAATAATAAGAGTAGTAGTAATAATAATAATAATAATAATAATAATAATAATAATAATAATAATAATAATAAGCAATCCCTGTTGTGTGTGCAGGGTGGGTGGTGCCTGCCGTCCAGGCCAAGAGTGCCGCCCACACCCTCAGTGCCTTGCTGGGCCACCACTGCCCCCCTGCTGGACCCCCCTGCAGCCATCACCAAGGTGCCTGATAGCTGTCTGTCTGTCTATCTATTTATCTGTCTGTCTATATCTTTCTGTATCAATCTGTTCATCTCTATGCCTCTCTATCTATCTCTGCTTATATCTGTCTTTATCTATCTATCTATCTCAATTTGTCTATATCCATTTATCTATCTCTCTGTCTGCCTTATCTCTGATGCAGGATTTATTGAACTGTTTTGTTTTAATATTGTTTTTGTCCCCTCTTTTTTTATTGTTATTCTCCTTACTTTACTGTCGCTGTCTATTTTATTTTCCCTATCCATGTCTGGTCATTAAGAGAAATCTGTTTGGGCCTGTAGCATTGTTTTATTTTTCCTTGATGGCCTTTCTTGGATCTCAGAAACAATGTCTTTTTCCTATAGTTAACCTGCTCTTTTTCTCAACATTGACCTTCCTCTCCCTTCCCTGTCCTCCCCAGCCTTCAGGAGACACTGCTGAGCCTGGAGTACGTCCAGCGGGCACACTGGCGCTGCTTCCAGTACCAGGGGTCCTTATGCCAGCAGGAGGTGCGGGGCGAGGCTGACCCCAGCACCTTCACCCCGAGCCTCTCCTTCCAAGGCCTGGTGGGTGTCTGGCCCTTATGCCTACAGACCAGAGACACCATGCAGCTCCTGACACCACAGACACAGCAGCTCAGGGAGAGGATTGGTGAGAAACTGCTGCAGCTGAGGAGGGAAGGTATGTAGGGAGGAAGGGAAGGAAGGGGAGGGGAGAAAGAGGGAGAGGGAGAGGGAAGGAAGAGGAGAAAGGAAAAACTGGAAGAGAGGGAGGGAAGGAAAGGAAAGGGAAGGCAAAGAGGAAGAGGGAGAGAGAGCGGGGGGTTGAGAGGGAAAGAAAAGGAAGCAGGGAGGAAGGGAGAGGGAGGCAAAGAAAGGGAAGGGAAGGAGGGGAAAGGAGAGTTTAGGGAAGGGAGGGAATGAAGGAGATGTGAGAGAGGTTGGGAACATTAGGAAATGCCTTTGTACTGCAGTGGACCAATAATAATGGCTGAGGAGGAGGAGGAGAAGGAAGAGGGAGGGATGTACACCTTTCATAGATAGCTCAGTCACAGCAAACAGGAGTCACTGAGGAGCTCTGTGTCTTGTTTTCAGAGGCCGTGGTGCTGAGTGAGTCTCCGAGGCTGTGTCTGGTGTGTGACGAGCAGGTGGAGCAACATGCAGCCTTACGGAAGGGTAGGTGCACTACACACTAAGGTGTTTTTTCATTCACAGACAAAACATAATGAAGATAGTCTAAGTACTCTGGTGTACCCGAGGCAGCTCTTGGTACCTGCCAGAGTTTTTACCTCAAGAAGACCAAGTTTCCCTCACATACATATCTACTTGGACCGAATTTCTTGTCCACACCAAACCCACTGAGGCAGCACATGGCATCTTTTTATCAGAGCTTTTACCTCAAAAAGACTCAGTTTCCTTCACACATACCATTTATAGAGGACTTCGTGGTGCAGTGGTTAACACACTTGGCTCACAACCGAGAGAGCCCGGGTTCGATTCCTGGGCGGAGTGGAAAAATTTGGGCGGCTTTTCCGATACCCTATGCCCCTGTCCAGCCAGCAGTGAATGGGTACCAGGTATTAATCAGGGGTTGTGTCCCATCTCCTGGGATCTGTTCCCTTCTATAATTCCTTCCCCTTCTGTCTCTCTCCAGCATATGACCACAGATGTTGTGCCGACTAAACTAAACTTTCCAACTTTCTGCATACCATTTATTTATTTTCACCCAATTCCTTGTTATGTCACCCATTCAGGCAGCCTTAATACTCTTTTACCAGAGCTAGAAGACAAAGCTTTCCTCACTTATCTAACCAACACTTAACCACCATAACTTTGACCACACATAACCCCTTGAGGCAGCTTTCTACCCTCGTACTAGAGCAACCTTTTTTACCAGACAAGTTTCCCTCACACCACAACACACAGAGGTACACACTAATTCACCCTCTTTCCCCCTCTCCCCCCCACACACAGGGAACATCCAGAGCGGCCAGAGCGCATCCAGCAGGTGTGGGAGATGCTGGGGCGTGCCGGGGTGCTGGGACGAGGCCAGCGGCTGCAGGTGGGTGGTGGAGGCACTGTCTGTATGATGTGTGTGTTCATGTTTATGTCACTGTTCCGCTGTTCACTGTTCAGTTGTTTACTTCTCCTTGTTCGCCTTGCTTAGTATGAGTCTCCCTTCACACCTGCACTGGCTAACACCTGTATAGCCACCAGGGTTGGCAATGATTAAATCAAATTGATTTAATCAAATGATTAAATCATTGATTTTTTTACTAAAAAAATCATGATTTTTTTTATTTTTTTGATTTTTTTGATTTTTTTACTAAAAAGTATTCCATAAGTTAAATGATGTGCTCCAAGGATGGTAAAGTAAAACAACCTATTATTCATTTATTCCCTTCATGGTATATACCAGTAAATAAATAAATAAATTAAATAAAAAATAAATAAAATAAAATAACGAAAAAAAATTAAAGTAATCCTACATTAAGTTTATTCACTCAGAGGCTTTCTGTGATGACCCTAGTTATGGTTTTTGTAAATGAAAACGAGTTTTGCAGCTTTCTCTATCCCTAACCTATTTCTAAGCTTAGAATGAACAAGACCAAATGAAGAAAAAATCCTCTCCACCCCAGAACTTGAGGCTGTTGTTGTAAATAATTTCCTAACCAAATCAGAAAAATAATTTTTGTCTTCAACAATCTTGCCCAAAGAAAGCCACCATGCAAGTGGTCCAGCATTAAGTGAATGAGCAGAAAACATGTATGGCTGAAATGGAGGAAGTTCTGCCTTATATATCATTATAAGAGAGAGTGCTGAAGGGCAATTTTCATTGATCCAATTCATTCCCATGTTTTCCTCCTCCATAGTTAGTTTTTTTCCCTTGTAAGCTGGATGTAGTATATTTGCTAAATAGTGAACAGGGGTGAGGGCTAGTTTCATTCGTTTCATGAAATGATCTTCAATGACAGCACTATCACCTGACCGAATCTGATTCCTCTGCGCTTATTCTGTAAATCTTCCACACCTCAGTAGCTTCTCCTATGTCATCACATCTGTCCTCTGAACTTT
>NW_026110843.1:0-42500 GCF_024679095.1 Eriocheir sinensis
ATTGATAATTTTGAGATGTAAGCATAAATATAGAGATAAAATAACTCGTATATTGGCTAAAGCAAGCCAGTATGCGTCCTGGGATATGGTACAGGGCACACAAGGACACAGTATAATCGTGTTGAAGGGGTTAAACCCATTACTACTTGTCGTTCCCGGTTCTCTTACCAACAAAACCCTATGAATATCCCCTTATTACAGGCCCTTCCTTCCTCTAAGTGTGAAATATGAGAAAAAAATCATCACTCCCACAAACCATTTCATGATATATATATATATATATATATATATATATATATATATATATATATATATATATATATATATATATATATATATATATATATACACATCATCTCATTTGTCATCACATTATGCAGCATATATTTTGTGTAGAGAGAGAGAGAGAGAGAGAGAGAGAGTTATGCTTTCACAGTTATTGAGAAAATTTCTAAAGCTGAGAAAGTAAAGAGATTATTTTTAAGATGAAAGAAAAAGTGAGCAAGTATGGCACCAGAATTAAAGCTCTCTCTCTCTCTCTCTCTCTCTCTCTCTCTCTCTCTACCAATATCTATCTATATATTTTTTTACCTTGAAAATAATTTATTATCTCAAAAAATCCCAATTATTTTACAGCTGACTTATTTCCTTACCCTGTTTACAGAGGAAGAAGAGGAGGAAGAAGAAGAGAAGATGAAGAGAAGATGAAGAGGAAGAAGAGGAGGAGGAGGATAAGGACTTGGTGAGTGTTCAAATCAATTCTCTTTCCATTGCAAACTTCTTCCTTCCTTCCTTCCTTCCTTCCCTCTTGGCTCTTAGACCACTGAATAAAGAAAGGAGAGACAGAAGAGATGGTTAGATTATGATAATGCATTGCAACACCCAAACTCACATGTAATATTTAAGTCTTTTGTTGAGGTTTGGGGCATTTCCAGGGGTAGTTTTATGAGGCTGGTGGTGGTGTGACCCTTCCTCTGTGCTATGAAGCTAAAAAACACACATTTGACATGTTTTTTGTAGGAGTTTAGGGCATTTCCAGGGGTAGTTTTATGAGGCTGGTGGTGGTGTGACCCTTCCTCTGTGCTATGAAGCTAAAAAACACACATTTGACATGTTTTTTGTAGGAGAATAGTGCATTTCCAGTGGTAGTTGTATGAGCCTGGTGGAGTAGTGACCATTCCTCTGTGCTATGAAGCTAAAAACACATTTGACATAGAGGGTAGCAGGACGCCTATCAGGTCAGGGGCAAGAACAACACATGTTATCAGGAGTGGCCATACAGGACGCGGGTAGCAGGTGCTTGAGGAACCTGCTACCTGCGTCCTGTATGGCCACTCCTATTAGATAACGTGTTTGTTCTTGCCTCTGACCCACTAGGCGTCCCGCTACCCTCTACTGGGAACTCGCAGGGAGGGTTTAGCACCAGCGGCAAGTTACGCTAGTCCTCCCTGCAAGTATTTAGCAACCAAAGGGTTAATTTACAGTCCTTGATAGAGAGAGACTATAGAATATCTTATCCAGTGCTGTCTTTCCCAATACAAGACTTTGACAGTGGACACATATTTGCAGGGGGGCTTTGTGGTGCAGTGGTTAGCACACTCGGGTCACAACCGAGAGAGCCCGGGTTCGATTCCCAGGCGGAGTGGAAAAATTTGGGCGGCTTTTCCGATACCCTACATAGCCCCTGTCCACCCAGCAGTGTACCAGGTATTAATCAGGGGTTGTGTCCCGTCTCCTGGGGTCTGTTCCCTTCTATAATTCCTTCCCCCTCCTGTCTGTCTCCGGCATATGACCACAGATGTTGTGCTGCCCACAAAACCAAACTTTCCAAACTTAATAATTTGTGGGTTGTGTCATAACCTTGAAATAGTCATAGGTGGAGGGCATCATAGCTGAGGATCCCCTGTACAGTGCCTTGAATATGTAGCTTTCTGGATAATAGCAAAATTTGTCACTAAAGAAATAATCGCCTAAGCAGGGTTGGCAATGATTAAATCAAATTGATTTAATCAGATGATTAAATCTTTGATTTCTTTACTAAAAAATCATGATTGTTATTACCAAACAAAATCATGATTTTTTTTTTATTTGATTTTTTTTAGTAAAAGTATTCCATGAGTTAAATGGTGTGCTCCAAAGATGGTAAAGGAAAACAACGTATTCATTTGCAATGATTAATTTATTCTTCAAGGTATATACCACAAAACAACAAGAAGAATCCTACATTATTATAAATTTATAAGTAGGCTTTGACAATTGATATGAATTAATCCTTGAACTCACTATTTAAAGTTTTGAACTCTCGATATAAAGTTATTGTACTTGCTAAAGTCCTGCTCTTGCCTTTCCTCCAACACTGAGGGAATTTTAAAAAGATAGGTTAGTAAGCTTTGGTCTGCCAGCTGATCAGCTGCAGGAAAACCCTTTTTCAGGTTAACCCTTTGAATCTCACTTTGTATGTCTCTGGTAAAGCAAAGAAAGCAACAGGACTTAACAAGCATACACGTAGATGCCACTGAGCTGGTAATCTCACAAAAGCAAACTGCCGAGGCACTGACTGTGACTGACCAACTGGTGGAAAATACATGTACTGAGTTTAGTGAGTTCTCTTGTGCTAATGTTGCCAACTGTTTCAGATATCAATATTCAACAGAAAGGACATATTTTATGAAATTAATGGAATATTGAGTTCCATATAGTTTTTTTGGGGGGGTGGCTTCGTGGTGCAGTGGTTGGCACTGCCTCAAAGTATAGGCCTGGCTGTATGTGTAGAGTTATATGAGGGGAGAGAGAGAGAGAGGGAGGGTAGAGGAAGAAAAGTATGTAAAAAAACAAATATGAGAGAGAGAGTATCAATTAATTATCTTAATTATACAGCCCTTGATAGAGAGAGAGATTTCATAATATATTATCCCATGCTGTCTTTCCCGGTACAAGACTTTGAGAGTGGACACATATTTGCAGGTTGGTGTAGCAGTGCCGGGAGGTTCCATAACACAGGGCACTCCTCACCTCAACAACAGTCTCTTCACCGACAAGTAATTCTTCACCAACAAGCTTTTCAGCAGCTTGGAGAAATAGGTAAGCTTTCTCTACTCACTTCCTGCCCTGCCTTCATTACCCCCGCCAGAAGCCCCCAAAGGGTGAACCCGTTATATTGAGCTGTAAAATGTTCAGCAGCTCACTTAGTAACCCATTGTGTTGTAAAATGTTCAGTACATCCCCTTGCTTAGAGGGAAAGGCCTTTTAACCCAGTGGTTGTAGCAGTGGGGATCATGTTTCTTAATGGTCCCCCAAGCGAGAAAAATGAGAAAAAATCACCCCTCACACAAACCATTTCATAATACATATCAAAGCATTTGTGATCAGTTTACACATCATCTATTTTGGGGGGTTTAAATCATGGCACAAATTTGGCCCGTTTGCTACACGGTAAAGCCTTAATTTGGCCCGTTGCTACTACACGGTAAAGCCACAAATTTGGCCCGTTGCTGCTACACGGTAAAGCCACAAATTTGGCCCGTCGCTGCTACCGGGTAAGAAACATGATCCCCGCAGCTACCGTGTTAAGCATAGGATGCATGATATATGTTTGCCAAAGTGCTTACTACACACTGGATACATATTATGCATGCAAAATTGGTTTTGCTTTATAATATAGTTAGATTAATTTGATTTATTTATTCAGCCCTTGACAGAGAGGAAAGTAATATTTCTTATTGTACAAGGGACTTACCACAGACATGTCGCCAACCTGATTTTGTATAAGTTTAAACCCAGGAATAAGTCACCTCCAATCCTGGCATCAAAGTTCCTTAAGCCCCTAACTCACTCACCTGTGCTAATGCAGGAGTCAAGTCATCATTATACAGTAAATATTGGTGGGAAAAAGACTCCTGATACTGGCCGCATCATGTGTGGAAATACATATTAAAAGGAAGCCTAGCCAGCAGGGAGGGAGGAGGAGGCTCACTACATGGTTTGGTCTCAAAAGCTAACAGGCTATATTTTCACCTGCAAGGGTAGATATATATTTTTCTGCTTACTTTTTGCCTTATTTTACAGCCTTTGACAGAGAGGAAAGTAACACACACAAACTGATCACAAATGCTTTGATATATAATATGAAATGGTTTGTGTGAGGGGTGATTTTTTCTCATTTTTCTTGCTTGGAGGGACCATTAAGAAACATGATCCCTGCCACCACCGGGTTAAGTTAAAGTTTTCTAACGAAAGAATTGCTACATTACATTTGTAAGTCACTGACACAACAAAAACACTCACCACCATCACTTTGTTGATGCGTCATGGACAGCGATATTAGGTAGGGTTAGATACACGGGAGCCAAGGTTCAGAGGAGCTGCTTCGTGCAGACTCCTATGTTCTTATGTCACTGGACGAGGTGGAAGGATGCTTGGGTGCCATAGTAGGGGTCAAATGCAGTGTGTGTATTCCAGAGAAACGTTCCACTCACAGTGCTGGCTAGCTTCAGACTGAGGAGAAAGACAGCGTCTCCGCCATAGCAGGGCACGATAACAGAAAACCTTATTCCGATAACCGATAACTGATAATGAAAACCTTAACAACACCTGCGCCGATCCGAGATCGCCACGCCGCCAAATTTCAAATGTCGCTATTGAATATAACAAGCTTTCAGCCATAAACTCAGCATAATCATCATTTTATATATGAAAACATGCAGAATTAAATGGTGCACATAAAGAAACTCACTACGGCCAGGCCAAAACAACACCCCGCACCGTATCCGAGATCGCCACGCCGCTTAAATTTCAAATGTCGCTATTGAATATAACAAGCTTTCAGCCATAAACTCAACATAATCATCATGTATTATATATGAAAACATGCAGAATTACATGGTGCACATAAAGAAACTCACTACGGCCGGGCCAAAACAGCGCCTCTGCTGTGTCCGAGATCTCAGCGCTAAATTTCAAATGTCGCTATTGAATATAACAAGCTTTCAGCCATAAACTCAACATAATCATCATGTATTATATATGAAAACATGCAGAATTACATGGTTCACATAAAGAAACTCACTACGGCCGGGCCAAAACAGCGCCTCTGCTGTGTCCGAGATCTCCACGCTAAATTTCAAATGTCGCTATTGAATATAACAAGCTTTCAGCCATAAACTCAACATAATCATCATGTATTATATATGAAAACATGCAGAATTAAATGGTACACATAAAGAAACTCACTACGGCCGGGCCAAAACAACACCCCGCACCGTATCCGAGATCGCCATTCGCGCTAAATTTCAAATGTCGCTATTGAATATAACCAGGTTTCAGCCATAAACTCAACATAATCATCATGTATTATATGTGAAAACATGCAGAATTACATGGTGCACATAAAGAAATTCACTACGGCCGGGCCAAAACAGTGCCCTGCGCCGTATCCGAGATCGCCACGCTCTCCAAATTTCAAATGTCGCTATTGAATATAACAAGCTTTCAGCCATAAACTCAGCATAATCATCATTTTTATATATGAAAACATGCAGAATTAAATGGTGCACATAAAGAAACTCACTACGGCCAGGCCAAAACAACACCTCGCACCGTATCCGAGATCGCCACGCGCGCCAAATTTCAAATGTCGCTATTGAATATAACAAGCTTTCAGCCATAAACTCAACATAATCATCATGTATTATATATGAAAACATGCAGAATTACATGGTGCACATAAAGAAACTCACTACGGCCGGGCCAAAACAGCGCCCTGCGCCGTATCCGAGATCGCCACGCGCGCCAAATTTCAAATGTCGCTATTGAGTATAACAAGCTTTCAGCCATAAACTCAACATAATCATCATGTATTATATATGAAAACATGCAGAATTACATGGTGCACATAAAGAAGTATAAATTAATTGATAATTTTGAGATGTAAGCATAAATATAGAGATAAAATAACTCGTATATTGGCTAAAGCAAGCCAGTATGCGCGTCCTGGGATATGGTAATGTACGGGGCACACAAGGACACAGTATACTCGTGTTGAAGGGGTTAAACCCATTACTACGTGTCCTTCCCGGTTCTCTTACCAACAAAACCCTATGAATATCCCCCTTATTACAGGCCCTTCCTTCCCTCTAAGTGTGAAATATGAGAAAAAAAATCATCACTCCCACAAACCATTTCATGATATATATATATATATATATATATATATATATATATATATATATATATATATATATATATATATATATATATATATATATATATACACATCATCTCATTTGTCATCACATTATGCAGCATATATTTTGTGTGTGTGTGTGTGAGAGAGAGAGAGAGAGAGAGAGAGAGAGAGAGAGAGAGAGAGAGAGAGAGAGAGAGAGAGACAGTTATTGAGAAAATTTAAAGCTGAGAAAGTAAAGAGATTATTTTTAAGATGAAAGAAAAGTGAGCAAGTATGGCACCAAAATTAAATCTCTCTCTCTCTCTCTCTCTCTCTCTCTCTCTCTCTCATCTCTCTCTCTCTCTACCAATATCTATCTATATATTTTTTTACCTTGAAAATAATTTATTATCTCAAAAAATCCCAATTATTTTACAGCTGACTTATTTCCTTACCCTGTTTACAGAGGAAGAAGAGGAGGAAGAAGAAGAGAAGATGAAGAGGAAGAAGAGGAGGAGGAGGATAAGGACTTGGTGAGTGTTCAAATCAATTCTCTTTCCATTGCAAACTTCTTCCTTCCTTCCTTCCTTCCTTCCTTCCTTCCCTCTTGGCTCTTAGACCACTGAATAAAGAAAGGAGAGACAGAAGAGATGGTTAGATTATGATAATGCATTGCAACACCCAAACTCACATGTAATATTTAAGTCTTTTGTTGAGGTTTGGGGCATTTCCAGGGGTAGTTTTATGAGGCTGGTGGTGGTGTGACCCTTCCTCTGTGCTATGAAGCTAAAAAACACACATTTGACATGTTTTTTGTAGGAGTTTAGGGCATTTCCAGGGGTAGTTTTATGAGGCTGGTGGTGGTGTGACCATTCCTCTGTGCTATGAAGCTAAAAAAACACATTTGACATTAGAGGGTAGCAGGACGAGGCAAGAACAAACATGTTATCTAATAGGAGTGGCCATACAGGACGCGGGTAGCAGGTAAGCTTGGAGGGAACCCGCTACCTGCGTCCTGTATGGCCACTCCTATTAGATAACGTGTTTGTTCTTGCCTCTGACCCGCTAGGCGTCCCGCTACCCTCTACTGGGCCCGAATTTACAATAAATCTTTAACCGCTAAGTTTGACTTTAGGGCGAGTTTAACTTTATTCTTCATCTTATCCCTCATAAGTTGATCTTAGCTGACGAGATATTTTAGGCGGGCCCAAACCCGTCTTAAGGAGCCTAAGTCGAACTTCAGTCGCCAAGATGGCCGAACGTCAACAAGCCCGTCAGCGCCTAGAGAAGACTTTTCAAGAGCGAAGAGACGTTCTGAATACTTTGAGTGACGCAGAACTATTGAAACGCTACAGACTGGACCGTGCAGGAGTACTGTTCGTAACGGATTTGGTGAGAGGGGCCCTGCAAAGCCCTACTTCAAGGAGTTTTGCATTGACACCCGAAATGAAAGTAATTATTACACTGCGTTACTTAGCAACGGGGAAAATGCAGATGTGTAACAGTGATGATCTTGGTCCATCACAGTCGTCAGTAAGCAAAGCGATCACCGATACCCTCAAGGCTCTTACACAGCCAGCCATACTTGTCCAATTCATTCGATTTCCTCGCACCGTCCCTGAAATCCGAGAGAAACAACAAGAATTTGTGCAAGTTGCAAACTTCCCTGGCATTGTTGGTGTAATAGATTGCACGCATGTCAGGATACCCCCAGGGAATATGAAGCAGACTATGTCAACAGGAAGAATTTCCATAGCATAAACACACAATTAGTGTTTGATGCCAAATATAATATTCTTAATGTTGTAGCTAATTGGCCTGGGTCCACTCATGATGCTCGTATTTGGCGTGAGGGTGGCCTCAAACGCATGTTTGAGGATCATCGTATACCACCGGATTCATGTCATCTATTAGGGGACAGTGGCTACCCTTGCAGACGGTATCTGTTGACTCCCTTCCCTTTACTATGTGTAGAGTGTGGCAGTCTCTCCAATTCACTCCCCTTTTCCTCTTGGGAGAAGTGAAAGCGGCAATATTTTCCATGATTACCTCGTCAGAGGGCGGGTGATGCAAGAATGAGGAAGACGAACAGGAACGCGTGTCCGTGTTTACATTCAAGAGAAAAAAAAAAGAATATCACCATGCGCGGATGATAAACGTAACCTTTATTTTATAAATACTACCTTATTATGCCCATATTTCTGAAGTATATCATCATATAACATTGATAAAGTAGTATTACTACATATTCAATCACTGAAGTGTCGCAATTCTGCAATTTAAAAAATACATCTTTTGCCAGGACAAATTTTCAAACTGGATCAGCTGCTGAGTGAAGTTGAACTTATTTTACATTTAAGCTCAGCTATAAGTTAAACTTGAGATTCAGTGGAACTTTTAAGTTAAAGATTAAGATTAATTGTAAATTTGGGCCCTGGAACTCGCAGGGAGGGTTTAGCACCAGCGGCAAGTTACGCTAGTCCTCCCTGCAAGTATTTAGCAACCAAAGGGTTAATTTACAGTCCTTGATAGAGAGAGACTATAGAATATCTTATCCAGTGCTGTCTTTCCCAATACAAGACTTTGACAGTGGACACATATTTGCAGGGGGGCTTTGTGGTGCAGTGGTTAGCACACTCGGGTCACAACCGAGAGAGCCCGGGTTCGATTCCCAGGCGGAGTGGAAAAATTTGGGCGGCTTTTCCGATACCCTACATAGCCCCTGTCCACCCAGCAGTGTACCAGGTATTAATCAGGGGTTGTGTCCCGTCTCCTGGGGTCTGTTCCCTTCTATAATTCCTTCCCCCTCCTGTCTGTCTCCGGCATATGACCACAGATGTTGTGCTGCCCACAAAACCAAACTTTCCAAACTTAATAATTTGTGGGTTGTGTCATAACCTTGAAATAGTCATAGGTGGAGGGCATCATAGCTGAGGATCCCCTGTACAGTGCCTTGAATATGTAGCTTTCTGGATAATAGCAAAATTTGTCACTAAAGAAATAATCGCCTAAGCAGGGTTGGCAATGATTAAATCAAATTGATTTAATCAGATGATTAAATCTTTGATTTCTTTACTAAAAATCATGATTGTTATTACCAAACAAAATCATGATTTTTTTTTTATTTGATTTTTTTTAGTAAAAGTATTCCATGAGTTAAATGGTGTGCTCCAAAGATGGTAAAGGAAAACAACGTATTCATTTGCAATGATTCATTTATTCTCTTCAAGGTATATACCACAAAACAACAAGAAGAATCCTACATTATTATAAATTTATAAGTAGGCTTTGACAATTGATATGAATTAATCCTTGAACTCACTATTTAAAGTTTTGAACTCTCGATATAAAGTTATTGTACTTGCTGCAAAGTCCTGCTCTTGCCTTTCCTCCAACACTGAGGGAATTTTAAAAGATAGGTTAGTAAGCTTTGGTCTGCCAGCTGATCAGCTGCAGGAAAACCTTTTCAGGTTAACCCTTGAATCTCACTTTGTATGTCTCTGGTAAAGCAAAGAAAGCAACAGGACTTAACAAGCATACACGTAGATGCCACTGAGCTGGTAATCTCACAAAAGCAAACTGCCGAGGCACTGACTGTGACTGACCAACTGGTGGAAAATACATGTACTGAGTTTAGTGAGTTCTCTTGTGCTAATGTTGCCAACTGTTTCAGATATCAATATTCAACAGAAAGGACATATTTTATGAAATTAATGGAATATTGAGTTCCATATAGTTTTTTGGGGGGGGTGGCTTCGTGGTGCAGTGGTTGGCACTGCCTCAAAGTATAGGCCTGGCTGTATGTATAGAGTTATGAGGGGAGAGAGAGAGAGAGAGAGAGGGAGGGTAGAGGAAGAAAAGTATGTAAAAAAACAAATATGAGAGAGAGAGTATCAATTAATTATCTTAATTATACAGCCCTTGATAGAGAGAGAGATTTCATAATATATTATCCCATGCCGTCTTTCCCGGTACAAGACTTTTTGAGTTGACACATATTTGCATGTTGGTGTAGCCGTGCCGGGAGGTTCCATAACACAGGGAACTCCTCACCTCAACAATAGTCTCTTCACCGACAAGTAATTCTTCACCAACAAGCTTTTCAGCAGCTTGGAGAAATAGGTGTTCTTTCTACTCATTTCCTGCCCTGCCCTTCATTGCCCTGCCAGAAGCCCCCAAAGGAACCCCTTTATAGTGAGCTGTAAAATGTTCAGCAGCTCACTTAGTAACCCAGTGTGTTGTAAAATGTTCAGTACATCCCCTTGCTTAAAGGGAAAGGCCTTTTAACCCAGTGGTGGTGGTGGTAGCAGCGGGGATCATGTTTCTTAACCCGGTAGCAGCAGGGATCATGTTTCTTAACCCGGTAGCAGCGGGGATCATGTTTCTTAATGGTCCCCCCAAGCGAGAAAAATGAGAAAAAAATCATCCCTCACACAAACCATTTCATAATACATATCAAAGCATTTGTGATCAGTTTACACATCATCTATTTTGGGGGGTTTAAATCATGGCACAAATTTGGCCCGTTGCTGCTACACGGTAAAGCCACAAATTTGGCCCGTTGCTGCTACCGGGTAAGAAACATGATCCCCGCAGCTACCGTGTTAAGCATAGGATGCATGATATATGTTTGCCAAAGTGCTTACTACACACTGGATATATATTATGCATGCAAAATTGGTTTTGCTTTATAATATAGTTAGATTAATTTGATTTATTTATTCAGCCCTTGACAGAGAGGAAAGTAATATTTCTTATTGTACAAGGGACTTACCACAGACATGTCGCCAACCTGATTTTGTATAAGTTTAAACCCAGGAATAAGTCACCTCCAATCCTGGCATCAAAGTTTAAGCCCCTAACTCACTCACCGGTGCTAATGCAGGAGTCAAGTCATCATTATACAGTAAATATTGGTGGAAAAGACTCCTGATATTGGCCGCATCATGTGGAAATACATATTAAAGGAAGCCTAGCCAGCAGGAGGGAGGAGGAGGCTCACTACATGGTTTGGTCTCAAAAGCTAACAGGCTATATTTTCACCTGCAAGGGTAGATATATATTTTTCTGCTTACTTTTTGCCTTATTTTACAGCCTTTGACAGAGAGGAAAGTAACACACACAAACTGATAACAAATGCTTTGACATATAATATGAAATGGTTTGTGTGAGGGGTGATTTTTTCTCATTTTTCTTGCTTGGAGGGACCATTAAGAAACATGACCCCTGCCACCACCGGGTTAAGTTAAAGTTTTCTAAAGAAAGAATTGCTACATTACATTTGTAAGTCACTGACACAACAAAAACACGTCCTCACACTCACCACCATCACTTTGTTGATGCGTCATGGACAGCGATATTAGGTAGGGTTAGATACACGGGAGCCAAGGTTCAGAGGAGCTGCTTGTGCAGACTCCTATGTTCTTATGTCACTGGACGAGGTGGAAGGATGCTTGGGTGCCATAGTAGGGGTCAAAATGCAGTGTGTGTATTCCAGAGAAACGTTCCACTCACAGTGCTGGCTAGCTTCAGACTGAGGAGAAAGACAGCGTCTCCGCCATAGCAGGGCACGATAACAGAAAACCTTATTCCCGATAACCGATAACTGATAATGAAAAACCTTAACAACACCCTGCGCCGTATCCGAGATCGCCACGCTCGCCAAATTTCAAATGTCGCTATTGAATATGACAAGCTTTCAGCCATAAACTCAACATAATCATCATGTATTATATATGAAAACATGCAGAATTAAATGGTACACATAAAGAAACTCACTACGGCCAGGCCAAAACAACACCCCGCACTGTATCCGAGATCGCCACGCGCTAAATTTCAAATGTCGCTATTGAATATGACAAGCTTTCAGCCATAAACTCAACATAATCATCATGTATTATATATGAAAACATGCAGAATTACATGGTGCACATAAAGAAACTCACTACGGCCGGGCCAAAACAGCGCCCTCTGCTGTGTCCGAGATCGCTGCCGCTTAAATTTCAAATGTCGCTATTGAATATAACAAGCTTTCAGCCATAAACTCAACATAATCATCATGTATTATATATGAAAACATGCAGAATTAAATGGTGCACATAAAGAAACTCATTACGGCCGGGCCAAAACAGCGCCCTGCGCCGTATCCGAGATCGCCACGCGCCAAATTTCAAATGTCGCTATTGAATATAACAAGCTTTCAGCCATAAACTCAGCATAATCATCATGTATTTTATATGAAAACATGCAGAATTAAATGGTACACATAAAGAAACTCACTATGGCCGGGCCAAAACAACACCCGCACCGTATCCGAGATCGCCATTCGCGTTAAATTTCAAATGTCGCTATTGAATATAACAAGGTTTCAGCCATAAACTCAACATAATCATCATGTATTATATATGAAAACATGCAGAATTACATGGTGCACATAAAGAAATTCACTACGGCCGGGCCAAAACAGTGCCCTGCGCGTATCCGAGATCGCCACGCGCCAAATTTCAAATGTCGCTATTGAATATAACAAGCTTTCAGCCATAAACTCAGCATAATCATCATTTTATATATGAAAACATGCAGAATTAAATGGTGCACATAAAGAAACTCACTACGGCCAGGCCAAAGAACACCTCACCGTATCCGAGATCGCCGCGGTGCCAAATTTCAAATGTCGCTATTGAATATAACAAGCTTTCAGCCATAAACTCAACATAATCATCATGTATTATATATGAAAACATGCAGAATTACATGGTGCACATAAAGAAACTCACTACGGCCGGGCCAAAACAGCGCCTCTGCTGTGTCCGAGATCGCCGCGCTAAATTTCAAATGTCGCTATTGAATATAACAAGCTTTCAGCCATAAACTCAACATAATCATCATGTATTATATATGAAAACATGCAGAATTAAATGGTGCACATAAAGAAACTCACTACGGCCGGGCCAAAACATCGCCCTGCGCCGTATCCGAGATCGCCACGCCGCAAAATTTCAAATGTCGCTATTGAATATAACAAGCTTTCAGCCATAAACTCAGCATAATCATCATGTATTATATATGAAAACATGCAGAATTAAATGGTACACATAAAGAAACTCACTGCGGCCGGGCCAAAACAACGCCCGACCGTATCCGAGATCGCCATTCGCTAAATTTCAAATGTCGCTATTGAATATAACAAGGTTTCAGCCATAAACTCAACATAATCATCATGTATTATATATGAAAACATGCAGAATTACATGGTGCACATAAAGTAATTCACTACGGCGGGCCAAAACAGTGCCCTGCGCCGTATCCGAGATCGCCACGCCGCCAAATTTCAAATGTCGCTATTGAATATAACAAGCTTTCAGCCATAAACTCAGCATAATTATCATTTTATATATGAAAACATGCAGAATTAAATGGTGCACATAAAGAAACTCACTACGGCCAGGCCAAAACAACACCTCGCACCGTATCCGAGATCGCCGCGTGTGCCAAATTTCAAATGTCGCTATTGAATATAACAAGGTTTCAGCCATAAACTCAACATAATCATCATGTATTATATATGAAAACATGCAGAATTACATGGTGCACATAAAGAAACTCACTACGGCCGGGCCAAAACAGCGCCCTCTGCTGTGTCCGAGATCGCCTCTCTCGTGAAATTTCAAATGTCGCTATTGAATATAACAAGCTTTCAGCCATAAACTCAACATAATCATCATGTATTATATATGAAAACATGCAGAATTACATGGTGCACATAAAGAAACTCACTACGGTTGGCCAAAACAGCGCCCTCTGCTGTGTCCGAGATCGCCGCGCGCGCTAAATTTCAAATGTCGCTATTGAATATAACAAGCTTTTAGCCATAAACTCAACATAATCATCATGTATTATATATGAAAACATGCAAAATTAAATGGTGCACATAAAGAAACTCACTACGGGGCCAAAACAGCGCCCTGCGTATCCGAGATCGCCATTAATTTCAAATGTCGCTATTGAATATAACAAGCTTTCAGCCATAAACTCAACATAATCATCATGTATTATATATGAAAACATGCAGAATTACATGGTGCACATAAAGTAATTCACTACGGCCGGGCCAAAACAGTGCCCTGCGCCGTATCCGAGATCGCCACACTCGTCAAATTTCAAATGTCGCTATTGAATATAACAAGCTTTCAGCCATAAACTCAGCATAATTATCATGTATTATATATGAAAACATGCAGAATTACATGGTGCACATAAAGAAACTCACTACGGCCAGGCCAAAACAACACCAAGCACCGTATCCGAGATCGCCGCGAGAGCCAAATTTCAAATGTCGCTATTGAATATAACAAGGTTTCAGCCATAAACTCAACATAATCATCATGTATTATATATGAAAACATGCAGAATTACATGGTGCACATAAAGAAACTCACTACGGCCGGGCCAAAACAGCGCCCTCTGCTGTGTCCGAGATCGCCGCGCGCGCTAAATTTCAAATGTCGCTATTGAATATAACAAGCTTTCAGCCATAAACTCAACATAATCATCATGTATTATATATGAAAACATGCAAAATTAAATGGTGCACATAAAGAAACTCACTACGGCCGGGCCAAAACAGCGCCCTGCGCCGTATCCGAGATCGCCACGCGCGCCAAATTTCAAATGTCGCTATTGAATATAACAAGCTTTCAGCCATAAACTCAGCATAATCATCATGTATTATATATGAAAACATGCAGAATTAAATGGTGCACATAAAGAAACTCACTACGGCCAGGCCAAAACAGCGCCCTCTGCCGTATCCGAGATCGCCATTCGCGCTAAATTTCAAATGTCGCTATTGAATATAACAAGGTTTCAGCCATAAACTCAACATAATCATCATGTATTATATATGAAAACATGCAGAATTACATGGTGCACATAAAGTAATTCACTACGGCCGAGCCAAAACAGTGCCCTGCGCCGTATCCGAGATCGCCACGGGTTCCAAATTTCAAATGTCGCTATTGAATATAACAAGCTTTCAGCCATAAACTCAACATAATCATCATGTATTATATATGAAAACATGCAGAATTAAATGGTGCACATAAAGAAACTCACTACGGCCAGGCCAAAACAACACCTCGCACCGTATCCGAGATCGCCGCGTGTGCCAAATTTCAAATGTCGCTATTGAATATAACAAGGTTTCAGCCATAAACTCAACATAATCATCATGTTGAGCCATAAACTCAACATAATCATCATGTATTATATATGAAAACATGCAGAATTACATGGTGCACATAAAGTAATTCACTACGGCCGGGCCAAAACAGTGCCCTGCGCCGTATCCGAGATCGCCACGCTCGCCAAATTTCAAATGTCGCTATTGAATATAACAAGCTTTCAGCCATAAACTCAGCATAATTATCATTTTTATATATGAAAACATGCAGAATTAAATGGTGCACATAAAGAAACTCACTACGGCCAGGCCAAAACAACACCTCGCACCGTATCCGAGATCGCCGCGAGAGCCAAATTTCAAATGTCGCTATTGAATATAACAAGGTTTCAGCCATAAACTCAACATAATCATCATGTATTATATATGAAAACATGCAGAATTACATGGTGCACATAAAGAAACTCACTACGGCCGGGCCAAAACAGCGCCCTCTGCTGTGTCCGAGATCGCCGATCGCGCTAAATTTCAAATGTCGCTATTGAATATAACAAGCTTTCAGCCATAAACTCAACATAATCATCATGTATTATATATGAAAACATGCAGAATTAAATGGTGCACATAAAGAAACTCACTACGGCCGGGCCAAAACAGCGCCCTGCGCCGTATCCGAGATCGCCACGCGCGCCAAATTTCAAATGTTGCTATTGAATATAACAAGCTTTCAGCCATAAACTCAGCATAATCATCATGTATTATATATGAAAACATGCAGAATTAAATGGTACACATAAAGAAACTCACTACGGCCGGGCCAAAACAACACCCCGCACCGTATCCGAGATCGCCATTCGCGCTAAATTTCAAATGTCGCTATTGAATATAACAAGGTTTCAGCCATAAACTCAACATAATCATCATGTATTATATATGAAAACATGCAGAATTACATGGTGCACATAAAGAAATTCACTACGGCCTGGCAAAACAGTGCCCTGCCGTATCCGAGATCGCCACGCCGCCAAATTTCAAATGTCGCTATTGAATATAACAAGCTTTCAGCCATATACTCAGCATAATCATCATTTTATATATGAAAACATGCAGAATTAAATGGTGCACATAAAGAAACTCACTACGGCCAGGCCAAAACAACACCTCGCACCGTATCCGAGATCGCCATTAGTGCAAAATTTCAAATGTCGCTATCGAATATAACAAGCTTTCAGCCATAAACTCAACATAATCATCATGTATTATATATGAAAACATGCAGAATTACATGGTGCACATAAAGAAACTCACTACGGCCGGGCCAAAACAGCGCCCTCTGCTGTGTCCGAGATCGCCGCGCGCGCTAAATTTCAAATGTCGCTATTGAATTTAACAAGCTTTCAGCCATAAACTCAGCATAATCATCATTTTTATATATGAAAACATGCAGAATTAAATGGTGCACATAAAGAAACTCACTACGGCCAGGCCAAAACAACACCTCGCACCGTATCCGAGATCGCCGTGTGTGCCAAATTTCAAATGTCGCTATCGAATATAACAAGCTTTCAGCCATAAACTCAACATAATCATCATGTATTATATATGAAAACATGCAGAATTACATGGTGCACATAAAGAAACTCACTACGGCGGGCCAAAACAGCGCCTCTGCTGTGTCCGAGATCGCCACGCTAAATTTCAAATGTCGCTATTGAATATAACAAGCTTTCAGCCATAAACTCAACATAATCATCATGTATTATATATGAAAACATGCAGAATTAAATGGTGCACATAAAGAAACTCACTACGGCCGGGCCAAAACAGCGCCCTCTGCTGTGTCCGAGATCGCCGCGCTCTAAATTTCAAATGTCGCTATTGAATATAACAAGCTTTCAGCCATAAACTCAACATAATCATCATGTATTATATATGAAAACATGCAGAATTAAATGGTACACATAAAGAAACTCACTACGGCCGGGCCAAAACAGCGCCCTGCGCCGTATCCGAGATCGCCACGCGCCAAATTTCAAATGTTGCTATTGAATATAACAAGCTTTCAGCCATAAACTCAGCATAATCATCATGTATTATATATGAAAACATGCAGAATTAAATGGTACACATAAAGAAACTCACTACGGCCGGGCCAAAACAACACCCCGCACCGTATCCGAGATCGCCATTCGCGCTAAATTTCAAATGTCGCTATTGAATATAACAAGGTTTCAGCCATAAACTCAACATAATCATCATGTATTATATATGAAAACATGCAGAATTACATGGTGCACAAAGAAATTCACTACGGCCGGGCCAAAACAGTGCCCTGCGCCGTATCCGAGATCGCCACGCTCGCCAAATTTCAAATGTCGCTATTGAATATAACAAGCTTTCAGCCATAAACTCAGCATAATCATCATTTTTATATGTGAAAACATGCAGAATTAAATGGTGCACATAAAGAAACTCACTACGGCCAGGCCAAAAGAACACCTCGCACCGTATCCGAGATCGCCGCGTGTGCCAAATTTCAAATGTCGCTATTGAATATAACAAGGTTTCAGCCATAAACTCAACATAATCATCATGTATTATATATGAAAACATGCAGAATTACATGGTGCACATAAAGAAACTCACTACGGCCGGGCCAAAACAGCGCCCTCTGCTGTGTCCGAGATCGCCGCGCGCGCTAAATTTCAAATGTCGCTATTGAATATAACAAGGTTTCAGCCATAAACTCAACATAATCATCATGTATTATATATGAAAACATGCAGAATTAAATGGTGCACATAAAGAAACTCACTCCGGCCGGGCCAAAACAGCGCCCTGCGCCGTATCCGAGATCGCCACGCGCGCCAAATTTCAAATGTCGCTATTGAATATAACAAGCTTTCAGCCATAAACTCAGCATAATCATCATGTATTATATATGAAAACATGCAGAAGTAAATGGTACACATAAAGAAACTCACTGCGGCCGGGCCAAAACAACGCCCCGCACCGTATCCGAGATCGCCATTCGCGCTAAATTTCAAATGCCGCTATTGAATATAACAAGGTTTCAGCCATAAACTCAACATAATCATCATGTATTATATATGAAAACATGCAGAATTACATGGTGCACATAAAGTAATTCACTACGGCCGGGCCAAAACAGTGCCCTGCGCCGTATCCGAGATCGCCACACTCGTCAAATTTCAAATGTCGCTATTGAATATAACAAGCTTTCAGCCATAAACTCAGCATAATTATCATTTTTATATATGAAAACATGCAGAATTAAATGGTGCACATAAAGAAACTCACTACGGCCAGGCAATACCACCACCACGCACCTTATCCGAGATCGCCGCTTGTGCCAAATTTCAAATGTCGCTATTGAATATAACAAGGTTTCAGCCATAAACTCAACATAATCATCATGTATTATATATGAAAACATGCAGAATTACATGGTGCACATAAAGAAACTCACTACGGCCGGGCCAAAACAGCGCCCTCTGCTGTGTCCGAGATCGCCGCTCGCGCTAAATTTCAAATGTCGCTATTGAATATAACAAGCTTTCAGCCATAAACTCAACATAATCATCATGTATTATATATGAAAACATGCAGAATTAAATGGTGCACATAAAGAAACTCACTACGGCCGGGCCAAAACAGCGCCCTGCGCCGTATCCGAGATCGCCACGCCAAATTTCAAATGTTGCTATTGAATATAACAAGCTTTCAGCCATAAACTCAGCATAATCATCATGTATTATATATGAAAACATGCAGAATTAAATGGTACACATAAAGAAACTCACTACGGCCGGGCCAAAACAACACCCCGCACCGTATCCGAGATCGCCATTCGCGCTAAATTTCAAATGCCGCTATTGAATATAACAAGGTTTCAGCCATAAACTCAACATAATCATCATGTATTATATATGAAAACATGCAGAATTACATGGTGCACATAAAGAAACTCACTACGGCCGGGCCAAAACAGTGCCCTGCGCCGTATCCGAGATCGCCACGCTCGCCAAATTTCAAATGTCGCTATTGAATATAACAAGCTTTCAGCCATAAACTCAGCATAATCATCATTTTTATATGAAAACATGCAGAATTAAATGGTGCACATAAAGAAACTCACTACGGCCAGGCCAAACAACACCTCGCACCGTATCCGAGATCGCCAAGTGCCAAATTTCAAATGTCGCTATCGAATATAACAAGCTTTCAGCCATAAACTCAACATAATCATCATGTATTATATATGAAAACATGCAGAATTACATGGTGCACATAAAGAAACTCACTACGGCCGGGCCAAAACAGCGCCTCTGCTGTGTCCGAGATCGCTGCGCTTAAATTTCAAATGTCGCTATTGAATATAACAAGCTTTCAGCCATAAACTCATCATAATAATCATTTATATATGAAAACATGCAGAATTAAATGGTGCACATAAAGAAACTCACTACGGCCAGGCCAAACAACACCTCGCACCGTATCCGAGATCGCCGCGTGTGCCAAATTTCAAATGTCGCTATCGAATATAACAAGCTTTCAGCCATAAACTCAACATAATCATCATGTATTATATATGAAAACATGCAGAATTAAATGGTGCACATAAAGAAACTCACTACGGCCGGCCAAAACAGCGCCTCTGCTGTGTCCGAGATCGCCGCCGCTAAATTTCAAATGTCGCTATTGAATATAACAAGCTTTCAGCCATAAACTCAACATAATCATCATGTATTATATATGAAAACATGCAGAATTAAATGGTGCACATAAAGAAACTCACTACTGCCGGGCCAAAACAGCTCCCACTTCTGTGTCCGAGATCGCCCGTCGCTCTAAATTTCAAATGTCGCTATTGAATATAACAAGCTTTCAGCCATAAACTCAACATAATCATCATGTATTATATATGAAAACATGCAGAATTAAATGGTGCACATAAAGAAACTCACTACGGCCGGGCCAAAACAGCGCCCTGCGCCGTATCCGAGATCGCCAATCGCGCCAAATTTCAAATGTTGCTATTGAATATAACAAGCTTTCAGCCATAAACTCAGCATAATCATCATGTATTATATATGAAAACATGCAGAATTAAATGGTACACATAAAGAAACTCACTACGGCCGGGCCAAAACAACACCCCGCACCGTATCCGAGATCGCCATTCGCGCTAAATTTCAAATGTCGCTATTGAATATAACAAGGTTTCAGCCATAAACTCAACATAATCATCATGTATTATATATGAAAACATGCAGAATTACATGGTGCACAAAGAAATTCACTACGGCCGGGCCAAAACAGTGCCCTGCGCCATATCCGAGATCGACAAGCTGTCCAAATTTCTTATGTAGATATTGAATATAACAAGCTTTCAGCCATAAACTCAGCATAATCATCATTTTTATATATGAAAACATGCAGAATTAAATGGTGCACATAAAGAAACTCACTACGGCCAGGCCAAAAGAACACCTCGCACCGTATCCGAGATCGCCTCGAGAGACAAATTTCAAATGTCGCTATTGAATATAACAAGCTTTCAGCCATAAACTCAACATAATCATCATGTATTATATATGAAAACATGCAGAATTACATGGTGCACATAAAGAAAATCACTACGGTTGGCCAAAACAGCGCCCTCTGCTGTGTCCGAGATCGCCACGCTAAATTTCAAATGTCGCTATTGAATATAACAAGCTTTCAGCCATAAACTCAACATAATCATCATGTATTATATATGAAAACATGCAGAATTAAATGGTGCACTTAAAGAAACTCACTCCGGCCGGGCCAAAACAGCGCCCTGCGCCGTATCCGAGATCGCCACGCGCGTCAAATTTCAAATGTCGCTATTGAATATAACAAGCTTTCAGCCATAAACTCAGCATAATCATCATGTATTATATATGAAAACATGCAGAATTAAATGGTACACATAAAGAAACTCACTGCGGCCGGGCCAAAACAACTCCACGCACCGTATCCGAGATCGCCATTCGCGCTAAATTTCAAATGTCGCTATTGAATATAACAAGGTTTCAGCCATAAACTCAACATAATCATCATGTATTATATATGAAAACATGCAGAATTACATGGTGCACATAAAGTAATTCACTACGGCCGGGCCAAAACAGTGCCCTGCGCCAGATCCGAGATCGCCACGCCACAAATTTCAAATGTCGCTATTGAATATAACAAGCTTTCAGCCATAAACTCAGCATAAGTATCATTATTGTATATGAAAACATGCAGAATTAAATGGTGCACATAAAGAAACTCACTACGGCCAGGCCAAAACAACACCTCGCACCGTATCCGAGATCGCCGATAGAGCCAAATTTCAAATGTCGCTATTGAATATAACAAGGTTTCAGCCATAAACTCAACATAATCATCATGTATTATATATGAAAACATGCAGAATTACATGGTGCACATAAAGAAACTCACTACGGCGGGCCAAAACAGCGCCCTCTGCTGTGTCCGAGATCGCCGCTTAAATTTCAAATGTCGCTATTGAATATAACAAGCTTTCAGCCATAAACTCAACATAATCATCATGTATTATATATGAAAACATGCAGAATTAAATGGTGCACATAAAGAAACTCACTACGGTTGGCCAAAACAGCGCCCTGCACCGTATCCGAGATCGCCACGCCGCCAAATTTCAAATGTTGCTATTGAATATAACAAGCTTTCAGCCATAAACTCAGCATAATCATCATGTATTATATATGAAAACATGCAGAATTAAATGGTACACATAAAGAAACTCACTACGGCCGGGCCAAAACAACACCCCGCACCGTATCCGAGATCGCCATTCGCGCTAAATTTCAAATGTCGCTATTGAATATAACAAGGTTTCAGCCATAAACTCAACATAATCATCATGTATTATATATGAAAACATGCAGAATTACATGGTGCACATAAAGAAATTCACTACGGCCGGGCCAAAACAGTGCCCTGCGCCGTATCCGAGATCGCCATTCGCGCTAAATTTCAAATGTCGCTATTGAATATAACAAGCTTTCAGCCATAAACTCAGCATAATCATCATTTTTATATATGAAAACATGCAGAATTAAATGGTGCACATAAAGAAACTCACTACGGCCAGGCCAAAACAACACCTCGCACCGTATCCGAGATCGCCGGTGCCAAATTTCAAATGTCGCTATCGAATATAACAAGCTTTCAGCCATAAACTCAACATAATCATCATGTATTATATATGAAAACATGCAGAATTACATGTTGCACATAAATAAACTCACTACGGTTGGCCAAAACAGCGCCCTCTGCTGTGTCCGAGATTGCCGCTTAAATTTCAAATGTCGCTATTGAATATAACAAGCTTTCAGCCATAAACTCAACATAATCATCATGTAAGTCTAGGTGAGTAGGGTAGTAGTAGCCTAGTATAGTAAAATCACTGAGAGCTGCGACCAAAATATATATATATATATATATATATATATATATATATATATATATATATATATATATATATATATATATATATATATATATTTATATATGTAGTGGGTATTGGGTATATCACACACACACACACACACACACACACACGTCAATATGGTCACTGGGCACAGCATGGTGAGCTCTCTTCCTCTCCTTGCCAGCCTCACTGGTTATTTGTTTTCCTGAGACATTTATTTACGATAATGACCATTTTTTAGTAAGTATTAAACTGTTTGCATGGAGAAAATAAGGAGAAAGAAAAGGTGTGAAATATGCACTTTAAATTTGGTATTGGCCAGCAGCCTCATCAGTGGCTGTCAGCCAGTGAGGAACAGGGAAAACTGACACGCTCTCCCTGTGGAAGGTGCTTCTCCTCAGCCAATCCATTTTAGTAGTACTGGGAATGAGGAGGCGCAACAGAGGTGAGCGGGGGAGGACAGGTCGACTGGTGTTCAGTAAAATTGTAAGATACGAATACCCTACGACGTGACGTGTTATATTAAGTGTTCGCAGTACTACATTATCAGCTGTAATTGCAGGAAGGTGGGTGGTGAGTTATGCGCATAGCTGGGCGTTATCGCGATACTTTATCGCTGATAACAAAATCGGGTTGTCGGCCATCCGCTGCTTATTTAAATATATATCGGTATCTTCGTTATTTTTGTAACCAAACTAGTGATAATCGCTACTTTTTTTCCGCCTCAGAAAAAAAAACACGTTGTCTCCTCCCTACTCGCATGCGTGGCCCGGGTGCCCGGTATTTTATGAAAAAACTTGGGGGTATGAATTATCTTTGGCGAAGAGATTTCGTACTTAGATCATCAACATTAAAATACTAGGTTGTTTTTTTATGTTAGACTCAAAAATGAATACATCAAAGAGAAAAATCTTTAGCTTTGCCCCAAAATGATTATTCACTACCTCAAATTTGATATTCCATATTCGTTTGTGAGCATGCCATGGTATTGAAGGCACCCGGTGTTGTGTTATTTGGTGTCCCATCGTCAAAAGCTGGCGCTTGTGTTAACAAACACTGGTCTCTCGTGAACTGCATGTTCATCAGAGTAAGCATAGACCTGTACAGTATCACAAAGCTTTTAACACATTAAGTAGTTGCTGGAAGGCTGAATCAGACATAGTACCACCATCTCGCTGTTTTAGAACGACACTCTGTACATATAAATACAACTCGTACAGAGTGTCGATCTAGAAACATCGGGGATGGTGGTAGTGGTACTGTATGTCTGATTCAGCCTTCCAGCAACTCTAAATTACGGTTAAAAAGCTTTGTGAGACTGTTCAGGTCTACGCTTGCTGGTCTGAGCATGTGCAGTTCACGAGAGACCAGTGTTTGTCGGTGGGGACGCCAAATAACACAACACCGGTTCAGGCGTTTCTAGTATTACCGTCCATATGTACGTGTCAACGTGTGGTTTTCAGATTTTGTAAGTTTTTAAAAATACAGATAATGAAAATATGAATTCATCTATGTTTTTTATTTGAAATATCAATATAGTATCATTTTTGCCTATCGGACTTATCGCTAGCTAGTATCGGAATTGTGGATTAGTATCGGTTATCGCCTATATTTGTGTTTCCAGTTAACGAATATCGGTTATCACCAATAAGGTTTTCCATTATCAGTTATCGGTTATCGGGAATAAGGTTTTCTGTTATCGTGCCCTGCTATGGTTATGCGAGCCAGGGTGGGCACCTGCTGGAGGCTAGGTGGGCGCGGGGTGGATAGGTTTAGTAGGGTTGAGTAAACGTGAGAATTACAATAACATTAATCCTCATGATTCCCTGGTAGCACGTATATAATTTGTTTAATATTATTAGGTAGTATTAATGGTTTATATGGATCATGTGTCCCTCGTTCAGTAAAAATAGTAGTAGTTGCTAATAGGCACACCTAACACAACCAAAATATGGGGTACACACTTGGCGCAGGGACTGTTTTGGGGCGTCATTGAAGGTAACGGGCTCAAGAGTGGCCTGTCCAGATATTTTGTTTTTTATTTATTGATGATCCACGAGACATCCTAGAGTTAAATCAAAGTATGTGGTTATCTTTGTATTCATTCCTACACACTCTGGTAATATCTCTGTGGGGTCTGATTCACTTATTAGAGTGAAATTCTATTGTGGAAAACAGCCTCAAATTCGTGTCACTGGTGAAAATGAAACTGATAATTTAAATTTTGCCACCATGAAATATATACAAATAGATAAATTTGAGTGACTTCACCTGCTTGATGTTTACACAGTTAATTGACACCAAACTTGATTTGCAGACACTACCAAACGAAGAAGAGGAGGAGGAGGAGGAGGACTGGGAAGAAGACGAGGAACACAGGAGGAGCCCATTGGTGAGTGTTAATTTATTTTTTTCTAAAATGGTTAACGAGCAATCAAGGAATTTTTATAATAAGGAGGGAAAGTGTGATGTTTTTTTGTAGTTTTGTTAAGTTGTCGAGGGGGAGAAGGCCCCCATTAGATAGCTTACACTATAGCTGGTCTGTTTCGTTAGGGGGGTCCATGGGCGCAAAGGGGGGATTATATACATCCATTTAGACTTTGTGGATCATTTTTAGTGGAGGTAATTCTCTCTCTCTCTCTCTCTCTCTCTCTCTCTCTCTCTCTCTCTCTCTCTCTCTCTCTCTCTCTCTCCATTATCTATCTTGGTCGCTTCCATTAAAATCTTTCTTATATTTTCTCCCTCTCAGCAACAGCTTTCTCCCTCTCTGTTCCGTCCTTCTTGGCTCGGGGGCCTCTTAAACAAGGCGTCACAGTGCAGGGCGGCGTTAACATGAGCCCAATCAGAGTGGGATGGACGCAGGAGAGGTTTGAATTCAATCTGGGTTTTGATGACACAATATTAACTATATCCTGGGATTGGTATTATAAGACACTTTTGCTTCTCATGTCAACTATGTTCTGTATTTCTGAAGGTCAAAGAGGGGGGCAATCGGGTTCTAATGAGTGTTTCTTCATGTTCAGGGTACAGAGGAAGGGTCACACTACCACCTGGTCATAAAACTATACTCCTGGAAATGTCAAAGACTCCTAGGAAAGCCTTGCCAAATATGGAAGATTAAATAGTTTGGAAAACCAGACCATTGTGTAGCGAGGTAGAGGAGGGAGGCCTTCCCCTACCTTCTGACAGCTGTCAAATGTCAGGCTGGGGAACACAATTAAATGACCTCTAAGGGCCGTACTTTAAAACCATCCGCCAAGGTCGGCGAATGCCTGGCGAAGTTACGCTTGGCGATCGTGTCGGTGAGGAAGCCCGTACTTTAAACACCCATTTTTCTCCAGCGGTGGCGATCGCCAGTCTCGGCGACCGAAAGTGATCGCCCGCGCTAACACTCCCAAAGCCTGCTAGATGTAGCACCGTGTCGACTAAAAAGCGCGGGAAATTTGTATGGTGCATATTCATCCTTCGCATACATTATATGCTGAGTACCCGCTTTGGGCACATCAGGGTCTCCTTCGACGAAATTTATCAAAAACATGACGGTAATTACTATTTTTCGTTTCGAAATATGTAGAAAAACAAAATATGAGGAATATATACATATATATGAAAAGGGCCTCTGACCCCACACCTGGGGAAAGGAATAAGGGAAAAAGGTAGGAATCGTTCTGACGAATGATCATGAATGTGGATGTGACATGGGTGTGGGTGGGTGGATATAAAGACAACGGCTGCCCTGAGATTAGCGCCTCACCCAGTCCTCAGTGGATTAGCGAGTGAAGAAAATTTATTAAGCCCTCGAGAAAAGAATGTGTGTACATGTCTGTGTGTGTGTGTACATGTGTGTGTGTATGTGTGTGTGTGTGTGTGTGTGTGTGTGTGTGTGTGTGTGTGTGTGTGTGTGTGTGTGTGTGTGTGTGTGTGTGTGTGTGTGTGTGTGTACATGTGTGTGTGTGTACATGTGTGTGTGTGTGTGTGTGTACACGTGTGTGTGTACATGTGTGTGTGTGTGTGTGTGTACATATGTGTGTGTACATGTAATGGATCACGAAAAGAGGTTGGCAACAGAATACTATGCCAATCTCTCAAAAGTTCATGAAAGCCAATTGGAACTAGTTGCCATTCAAAAGAGGTGTGTCAAAGAATATCACGAGAAAAACTTTGCTCGACTAAAAAATCACTAATCATTTTTTTTTTCTGTTCTGAAAGACTTTCAGGATATGATTGTCGTATTAAACATCAAAATACTTTTCCAATAGATTTTATTAGTCAACCATATAAAACAGATTCCACAAAAATATAAAACTTGAAAACAAGTATAACTTATTTTCCAGACTGAAAACCACATTACCTGAAGGTAGAGTAGGGTTCCACGCCTGTGTGTTTGCATGTCCTGTGTGTGTAATGGGAGTATATGCTATAGCTATGTGTGACTGTGGAGCTCAGAGCTCATTCCTGTCCAGTTGACCCTTTGAGCTTGTAGTGGGAGAGACCCATTAACCCAGCACGGGCCAGATAGTCACCCCATTTGGTATAGTGCCTGCAGCCTTTGTATTGGCTTACTCCCTCAGTTTACAAAACCCAAAAAAGATACAGACAACAGTTTACTTGGGCAGCAAAAATTGGTCCCTGACATTTATATCATTTCATGTTATTCATTTGAAAATACATTATTTATCATGTTTCCTCTTCCTCTGTCCTGCATGTCTATTTTGTGCATTCTCAATGAGTCTTTCCTCTTCATTTATAATATCATTGTCATAATCTTCCATATCTTCATTCCTGTCTGCCATTGCAATGTTGTGCAAAACAGCTGCACTGCAGATTGTGGCCATGGTTGTGTCCAGGCTTGTACGCATAGGAATGGCCAGACAACGGAATCGTCGTTTCCACACTCCAAATGCTCTCTCTATTACATTACGGGTTTTAGTATGAGCCAAGTTATATCGTCCTTCATTTGGCCGTGATGGATTCCCAACAGGAGTCACAAGAAAGGGACGAAGAGGGTAGGCTGAGTCCCCTAACAAATGGCCATTGTAATCGCCAGCTTGCAACTGAGCATACAGAGAACTATTAGCAAATATTCTGCTGTCGTGGACTGATCCTGGCCATCGACAAATAATATTATAAAATGTTAAGTCTGGACCACACACTGCTTGTACATTTAATGAAAAGAAGCCCTTTCTGCTTCGGTAAGTTTCTGCTTGCTGACCACCTGGACTGAGAATGGGGATGTGTGTGCAGTCTATTGCACCAATGACACCTGGGAATCCAGAGATTGCTTCAAAGTTTGTCTTGATGGACCCTAACTCATGCCTTCCAGGAAACTTTACATACCGCTGATATAAAGCAGCAATGGCACGCACAGTATGTGAAGAGCATGAACTTACAAACTGCTGAGAGACATCCAGGCAATCTCCAATAGTTTGGTGCAGGTCACCAGTGGCCATCCATCTTAAGGTGATGAGGAGTTAAAGGTGAGGTGGTACAGGACATTCTATGGAAGGAGAGTAAATTGTTAAGGATAACCAAGAATAAATCCCATATCTTGCATTCCATTGTAATATATCATCTATATGTAGGGCAACAACTGCTAATGATTTTGATTAATGTATTTGATGACGTGGGGATATGGTATTTATTTGCTATTCACCACCCCAAAAAAATTAAGGTTATGTTTTAAACATTAAAATCAGCCATGACAACAGTTTCCAAAGGACTGGGTGCATGACTAGAGAACTTAAAGAATTACCACATGTTTAAATCATTATAGCGCAATGGTATATTATGTACACTAACCTCTTGCATCAGCTGCCTCTGGTAAATGTAAGTCAGCAAGTAAGGCCCTTGCGCTTTGCTTTGATATCCTGAACCTGGATGTAAATTCCTCTTCAGTCAAAGTCAGGAATAAATCCAAGCGATCCTTCACAATCCTTCTCGGCAGTCTGACCCTTTCCCCTGCAGCATCCTCGAGGACATCAAGCTCCTCAAAAACTTGTAAGGCTGCCATCATCTGAAGAATATACATTATATACAATGATGTAATGCTTATACAAACAAAATATTATTGACTATTATATATGAATAATGATGTATGATGGAAAATGGACTTTAGCAGCAAGTAGTATTTATGTAATGTTATTCAAACAAAGTATTAGTGACTATTATGAGTTATGATGTATGATGGGACCTGTATGCCAAGAAATGAACTTTGACAGCAAGTAATATTTATGTAATATTAATGTGATATGCAACATATCATCAAGTAGTAGAACTAAGTGAAGAATCAATGTAATGACAATTGGTCTTGGAATATTTATGATACAGATGCTTTGGTATTGTTTTACAAGTGCACCCGCATCACGGCAAAAGACACCTATGTGCTTTATGAAGGGGGTGTAGGGCCCCTAGTTGGTTAGAAAAAAAGTTATCACGGGGATCGAGGTTAGGTTAGTTTTAGGTTTACCAATAAAGGGCGAGTGTCCTGCAGGAAATATCGATGGGTTTCACTAAATGGGAAGGGGGGGAGGGTAGAAGAAAACTAATGGTAAGCAGATTATTTCAAAACACACCAAAAACTACCCTCTAGAATATTTTCATCTGCCAGTGCGAGACGGGCACACTTGTAAAATTTTAGCGATGTTTCTAGTAGTAACCCTTCATAAATTCTAGTTGGCTTACCTGGGTCTTGCTCTTGATCTAGGTTTAGGAGGGAGTGACCCCACTAGACAGTGACAACAGCCTTTATACTTGCTTGCACTCTTATGTCAATACCTGAAAATACAGGAAACAGGAAATACCTTCATCAGCTTTTGTTACATTTTGCCTATTAAATCCATCAATAATTTATAAATACACAACTGACGAATGATTCTGAATACTCATTTTGTAAATTTCATTATGAAATTATGATGAAAATAACAATTTATTAACTCATCCTGCATAAAATCAGTAATATGACTAGCCCGGGCAGGACTCAAGAATGTGGCCTTGGCACAGCTCATTATGGCTCACCTGCGGGCGTGAGACACCTTTGAAGTCTTTAAAAAATTCAACAATGTTTTCTGGTTTGCGATTCCCACAAAACAATCCAATAATGAAAGGGCTACTCAGAAGTGGGTTATTAATTCTTGCTAAAATTGGCCAGAATTGTATGTTTGAACTTTTGAACAAGGGAAGTCCATCAATATTTACTTGCAATGAAATAAATGTACAATCTTTCAGGGTATCCACACTTTCTGTAGTGGATAAAATCCTTACAAGAGATTTTTCAACACCAAAATGATAGTACGAGCCTCCAGATATCTCCTTAACATTACACTGGCTTGGTGTTTTAAGCAAAGTTCTGGCATCCATTTGGATGTCTGGATGATAGTTTTTTAGTACAGAAAGAAGGCTGCTTAATGCAGTTTGTGGAATTTGATACTTAACTGCCCATTCTGCAAGTTTGGGACACAACTGCTCTGCAACACTGTCATGAGTATCAGTTTCATATACATTAATATCGCCGTTGCTTTCTGAGCTATCAGAAAGCGGAGAGGAATAACAATCTCTGTCCAGACATGGATTTTGGGCTTCCTCAAAACCTACATCAGAGGTTCCTGCAGCTTCATAATGATCATTACTCAACACTTCGCTTTCTGAACTGTGAGCACATGACTCAGATAACTGTTGGTTAGTGTCATACAAGTCAACATCTTGGTTTACTGAGGAATTTTGAAGGAAATCTAAATGTGCTGACATACGCAATTTCAGTCGCCTCCTTTTTGTCCAGTAAGATTCTTCTGCCATGTCTTGGCATCTACTTTGAACTTCTCTGTCACTAGAATGAACAAATGCTAAGCTTGACTTACAACAGAATCAGGATTACTTGCCTTTTGTTGAGGTGAGAGAGTTTTCTTGTAGAGCGGCGGTCCTGCCCCGCCAGACCTTTGTTTTGAAGAATGAAGATGGCCCGGCCCGCTGCTCCGCTACTAGATTGTCGTACTCATCCTCTTATGTTTGCCGATTTACGACCTAAATACCGTCTTCTTCACCCCCAAAACTGGCTTCATATAAGATTATTGATAAAATGGTTAATTATTGGGGCTTCCATCTTGATAATTGTTATGGGTCAGAAGCCAGTATGTACGATGCTTTGAGTACGATAATCTGGCAAGTCTGATGGCACGGTGCGGTACTGTTGCCAGTTTTTAGCATTTTCAACAGCAGATCCTTTACATTATCAATGTTTAAGGAGTTTTGAGACATCTAAGTGTAAAGTGATGGCACACAAACATTGTTGCAATCACAAAAAGTTCTTTTTCTCCTTGATAGCCGTTACAAATATCGAATATTTTCAGTATTGGCTCATGGAAAATAGCTAAAGGCATCAGTGGATGGCGCCCTCCTTAAATATCTGACATTGCAAATTTGATGTTCGACTTTCTAACTGCGTGATATATTCATAACCTCTCTGCATTAGACATGAAATTAATACATATCAGGAAAACTTGATATCATTTACAGATAGAATTACATAATACCTTTGTTAGAAAATATATCGTTTACATATATTTTTTTATATATATTATTCTTCCATGCTTATGAAATTCAGTTTGTTTTAAATGTTTTTCAACGTAATTCATTTAAGGCAATGACTACCGTAATTCATGTAAGTTGAGATACGTCAAACCGAAAATTCGATCGACGTTTCACTTAACAAACACCTTGCTGAAAGTTAAAGTCCAGAGCGGGCAATCGCAGGCGCAACGGGGGCATGGCTGCCTGCATTCAGCCACCCCCGGCCTCTCTTAAGCCGACGGCGGGCCGCCGGTCATTGTTTGCTGGGCACTCGTACACTAAGGCATTTTCAGGGAATTTTGATGCTTGTAAATCCAAACACTCGTACAACTTGTATAATGTAGCTGCTGTGAACCGAGGTATCACTGTGCTGTCAATTATCCTGAGTTAAAAATTCCTTGTTCTGCCGCATACAACTGTTTCCTTAATATACAGCATGTTAATTTTCTTGGTGGTGGTGGTGGGGACTTAGGGCCGCTTTCACAGTCGTTTTGTTTGTTTTGATCGCTACCAATGATCGCCGCCGTAGAATTTCTACTTAAAACTGGCCGATGGGGTGGTAGTGGGGTTAGCCTAGCCTTGCCACACACTCTCAACACCTCTCGCTTCCTCTGCAGTCGCCACCACCCCATAGGCCAGTTTCACGTGGAAAACTATAGCATCGATCGGCGCCATTGGTAACGATCAAAACAAAGCTTCCCTAAGTGCTGTAAGTCTATCAAAAGCAGTCTGAATTTAATCTAATTCACCCTAAAGTAACCTTACTCTGTCTTGAATGACCCTAAACTAATGTAATTCACTCATATTACCTAAAACTACAGTTGAATTACCCTAAACTTGCCTTAAAATGATCCCCTTAACGTAATTCACTCCAAGGTAACCTGAATCTGACCTATCCTGACCTTACCTTAATATCCTAACCTTACCTTAACTTATCCTGACCTTACCCTTAAGTGAGGGTTTCAGGACGGTACAGAATTCTGCTAATATTTTCTGCACCTGTACATGTATGTTCATAAGCCCAGCATAATTTTTCATTAACACTATTATTATTATTATTATTATTATTATTATTATTATTATTATTATTATTATTATTATTATTATGCACTATATTCAAAGGTTAGGTTATATATTATGCATTCAAAGATTGTTTTACTAAAGTTATGATTAAATTTTTTTATTATTGTAGGGATATTGTATGTGTGAATTGTTTGATTCTCTCTCTCTCTCTCTCTCTCTCTCTCTCTCTCTCTCTCTCTCTCTCTCTCTCTCTCTCTCTCTCTCTCTCTCTCTCTCTCTCTCTCTCTCTCTCTCTCTCTCTCTCTCTCTCTCTCTTTCTATAATTTTAGCCTGAAAAGAATTTATAATTACCTCAAAAAATGAATTATCAACTGTACTAATATCTTTACTTATCTTTAGAGACAAGAAGAAGAAGAAGAGGAAGAAGAGGAAGAGGAAGACTGACAGACAGACATTCCATTGGTGAGTGTTAAATAATTTTCCTTCCTTCCTTCCTTCCTTCCTTCCTTCCTGGCTCTTGGATAGGTTAGGTTAAAGGGGCTGATTATTAAACATTTCAACGTTGACTGTACCTCATATATCGCACTTGACTGGGGCCGCCAAACCCTTAGGAGAAGGTAAATTGCACTTGCCAAACAGTACAATCAATGGGGTTTACTCTAATGGGGTCCAGGCCCTCCCCAAGGTACCCATTCCTCCCCCATTACACTCAGGCAATGGTGGGATACATACAGCGTGTTAGTTGAAGGGTTAACCCAGTGGTAGCAGCGGGGATCATGTTTCTTAATGGTCCCTATTCATTGCCAGTAAAAGTATACAGAATTATAATATCTGCCAAAATTAATACGTAAAGCACATACTGCACTATAGCTATACGATATATGACGATGATAGGTATCTATTTAATAATGAGTCTATGCACCCCTGCTGTGATTACACTATTAAAAATCTGCTGCAAGGCTTTGAGGCCTGTCACTAGTGGAGCCTGTGGCCACATGTCTGCAGACCCATTCATACGTTAGAGACAGACACACCAGTCGGCTGTGCTATTTGACGATGACTGAGTCCTTCACCGTCAAGGATAATGATGACTTTGTGCCGGTCTTGTGGGGTCTGCATTGCCACCAACTTGAGCATGACTTTGGCCAGTATAGTAAGACAGTTTTGCTTCTTACATCAGCTATTTCTAAGGGCCAAAGAGGGGATCAGTTGGGTTGCAGTGAGTGTTTTTTGGGTTCATGCAACTGAAGAAGGGTTAGGCCAGCACCAGGGTTATAAAACTACCCCTGGAAATGCCCACAACTCCTTGGAAAGCCCTGCCAGATGTGTGTTTCTCCCACTCCACTTCCCTTCCCTTCCCATCCCTTTCCTTCCCTTCCCATCCCATCCCATCCCTTCCTCTCCCATCCCATCCTTTCCCATCCCATCCCTTCCCATCCCTTCCCTTCCAATCCTATCCCTTCCCTCTCAGGGAATTTTGATGCTTGTAAATCCAAACACTCGTACAACTTGTATAATGTAACCCTCGTAAGAAGATGGCTCCACTATAAACACTTGCCTGCGCCATGATGGGCTGGGGCCGAATACCATCCAGGCCCCTCAAGCAAGCCTACCGGCACAATAGGAGGAGATGTAAAAAAAACAAAAAAAGCAGAGGTATCACTGTGCCGTCAATTATCCCGAGTTAAAAATTCCTTGTTCTGCCGCATACAACTGTTTCCTTAATATACAGCATGTTAATTTTCTTGGGGGGGGGACTTAGGGCCGCTTTCACAGTCGTTATGTTTGTTTTGATCGCTACCAATGATCGCCGCCGTAGAATTTCCACTTAAAACTGTCCGATGGGGTGGTAGTGGGGTTAGCCTAGCCTTGCCACACACTCTCAACACCTCTCGCTTCCTCTGCAGCCGCCACCACCCCATAGGCCAGTTTCACGTGGAAAACTATAGCATCGATCGGCGCCATTGGTAACGATCAAAACAAAGCTTCCCTAAGTGCCGTAAGTCTATCATAAGCAGTCTGAATTTAATCTAATTCACCCTAAAGTAACCTTACTCTGTCTTGAATGACCCTAAACTAATGTAATTCACTCATATTACCTAAAACTACAGTTGAATTACCCTAAACTTGCCTTAAAATGATCCCCTTAACGTAATTCACTCCAAGGTAACCTGAATCTGACCTATCCTGACCTTACCTTAATATCCTAACCTTACCTTAACTTATCCTGACCTTACCCTTAAGTGAGGGTTTCAGGACGGTACAGAATTCTGCTAATATTTTCTGCACCTGTACATGTATGTTCATAAGCCCAGCATAATTTTTCATTAACACTATTATTATTATTATTATTATTATTATTATTATTATTATTATTATTACTATTATTATTATTATTATTATGCACTATATTCAAAGGTTAGGTTATATATTATGCATTCAAAGATTGTTTTACTAAAGTTATGATTAAATTTTTTTATTATTGTAGGGCTATTGTATGTGAATTGTTTTGATTCTCTCTCTCTCTCTCTCTCTCTCTCTCTCTCTCTCTCTCTCTCTCTCTCTCTCTCTCTCTCTCTCTCTCTCTCTCTCTCTCTCTCTCTCTCTCTCTCTCTCTCTCTCTCTCTCTCTCTCTCTCTCTCTCTTTCTATAATTTTAGCCTGAAAAGAATTTATAATTACCTCAAAAAATGAATTATCAACTGTACTAATATCTTTACTTATCTTTAGAGACAAGAAGAAGAAGAAGAGGAAGAAGAGGAAGAGGAAGACTGACAGACAGACATTCCATTGGTGAGTGTTAAATAATTTTCCTTCCTTCCTTCCTTCCTTCCTTCCTTCCTGGCTCTTGGATAGGTTAGGTTAAAGGGGCTGATTATTAAACATTTCAACGTTGACTGTACCTCATATATCGCACTTGACTGGGGCCGCCAAACCCTTAGGAGAAGGTAAATTGCACTTGCCAAACAGTACAATCAATGGGGTTTACTCTAATGGGGTCCAGGCCCTCCCCAAGGTACCCATTCCTCCCCCATTACACTCAGGCAATGGTGGGATACATACAGCGTGTTAGTTGAAGGGTTAACCCAGTGGTAGCAGCGGGGATCATGTTTCTTAATGGTCCCTATTCATTGCCAGTAAAAGTATACAGAATTATAATATCTGCCAAAATTAATACGTAAAGCACATACTGCACTATAGCTATACGATATATGACGATGATAGGTATCTATTTAATAATGAGTCTATGCACCCCTGCTGTGATTACACTATTAAAAATCTGCTGCAAGGCTTTGAGGCCTGTCACTAGTGGAGCCTGTGGCCACATGTCTGCAGACCCATTCATACGTTAGAGACAGACACACCAGTCGGCTGTGCTATTTGACGATGACTGAGTCCTTCACCGTCAAGGATAATGATGACTTTGTGCCGGTCTTGTGGGGTCTGCATTGCCACCAACTTGAGCATGACTTTGGCCAGTATAGTAAGACAGTTTTGCTTCTTACATCAGCTATTTCTAAGGGCCAAAGAGGGGATCAGTTGGGTTGCAGTGAGTGTTTTTTGGGTTCATGCAACTGAAGAAGGGTTAGGCCAGCACCAGGGTTATAAAACTACCCCTGGAAATGCCCACAACTCCTTGGAAAGCCCTGCCAGATGTGTGTTTCTCCCACTCCACTTCCCTTCCCTTCCCATCCCTTTCCTTCCCTTCCCATCCCATCCCATCCCTTCCTCTCCCATCCCATCCTTTCCCATCCCATCCCTTCCCATCCCTTCCCTTCCAATCCTATCCCTTCCCTCTCAGGGAATTTTGATGCTTGTAAATCCAAACACTCGTACAACTTGTATAATGTAACCCTCGTAAGAAGATGGCTCCACTATAAACACTTGCCTGCGCCATGATGGGCTGGGGCCGAATACCATCCAGGCCCCTCAAGCAAGCCTACCGGCACAATAGGAGGAGATGTAAAAAAAAACAAAAAAAGCAGAGGTATCACTGTGCCGTCAATTATCCCGAGTTAAAAATTCCTTGTTCTGCCGCATACAACTGTTTCCTTAATATACAGCATGTTAATTTTCTTGGGGGGGGGACTTAGGGCCGCTTTCACAGTCGTTTTGTTTGTTTTGATCGCTACCAATGATCGACTCCGTAGAATTTCCACTTAAAACTGTCCGATGGGGTGGTAGTGGGGTTAGCCTAGCCTTGCCACACACTCTCAACACCTCTCGCTTCCTCTGCAGCCGCCACCACCCCATAGGCCAGTTTCACGTGGAAAACTATAGCATCGATCGGCGCCATTGGTAACGATCAAAACAAAGCTTCCCTAAGTGCCGTAAGTCTATCATAAGCAGTCTGAATTTAATCTAATTCACCCTAAAGTAACCTTACTCTGTCTTGAATGACCCTAAACTAATGTAATTCACTCATATTACCTAAAACTACAGTTGAATTACCCTAAACTTGCCTTAAAATGATCCCCTTAACGTAATTCACTCCAAGGTAACCTGAATCTGACCTATCCTGACCTTACCTTAATATCCTAACCTTACCTTAACTTATCCTGACCTTACCCTTAAGTGAGGGTTTCAGGACGGTACAGAATTCTGCTAATATTTTCTGCACCTGTACATGTATGTTCATAAGCCCAGCATAATTTTTCATTAACACTATTATTATTATTATTATTATTATTATTATTATTATTATTACTATTATTATTATTATTATTATGCACTATATTCAAAGGTTAGGTTATATATTATGCATTCAAAGATTGTTTTACTAAAGTTATGATTAAATTTTTTTATTATTGTAGGGCTATTGTATGTGTGAATTGTTTGGATTCTCTCTCTCTCTCTCTCTCTCTCTCTCTCTCTCTCTCTCTCTCTAATTTTAGCCTGAAAAGAATTTATAATGACCTCAAAAAATGAATTATCAACTGTTTACTTATCCTTACATATCTTTAGAGACTAGAAGAAGAAGAAGAGGAAGAGGAAGAGGAAGACTGACAGACAGACATTCCATTGGTGAGTGTTAAATAATATTCTTTCCTTCCTTCCTTCCTTCCTTCCTTCCTGGCTCTTGGATAGGTTAGGTTAAAGGGGCCGATTATTAAACATTTCAACGCCCAAACTCACTTCTGTAAGGCTTTCATAGTAGGGCTTTTTGGGCATGTCCTGGGGTAGTTTTATGACCCTTGAGGTAGTGTGACCCTTCCCCTGCACCATGAACCTAAAGAAACACATTTGACGAGGCTTTGGGAGGAGTTTTTGGCATTCCCACGGATAGTTCTGGCACGTGAGGAAGGGCGTCAGATGGTACATGGCAGACACGTTCTTTTCCTGCACAGAAGGGCACACACACACACACACACACACACACACACACACACACACACACACACACACACAGAAAAAGGGCTTCAAAGTACGGCCTTTCTTTCCGTACTTTCTTGCGCAAAAAATACATGAAAGAGGTCGTTAAAAATAACAGAAAAGTGCTCACCCTTCCTCTTGTATGCACTTTGTTAGGCACTTTTCTGTGTTATAAAAGTATGTACAGCAGGTGACCCTTTTCAACTGGACCGTAATTCAGTGGTTCGCCAGACACACCCAGTTGTCAATATGCAGATTTACCCCGTCTCCACACTACTAAACGTGGTACTGTGTCATTGTATTACCAGCTCACTATTACAACTCTGAACAACGGTCCGTTCTCTCATGTGGGACACACTGGTTCGCCCAACGTCCACACTCTGGGTGACCAATAAGGAGGGTAACCGTTGTGGTGTGGCTGGTGGAGTGTGCTGCTCCTCCACCAAGACCTGGCTCACTCTCCACCCTTTAACCAGGCCAGGCAATCCCTCCCACATGATTCTCATTTAGATATCGCTGAGAGCCATGACTGGCATAATGGTTGGTCTGTGGTATTGACTCCATATCCTGACCACTTAGTTAGCCTTGAAATAAGGGAGTTGTATGCAGAAATTATGGAGCGCTTGAACCAGTGAGTGTGATGATTTCTAGTGAGCGTCTCCGTGGGGCGGCAACGCTATTGTTCAATGGTGTCTGGCATTTACAGCCTCTTGTTTACCTGCAGTTAGGTGAGTGTAGGAAATGATTGAGGTGTTACTTACAGGGTTAAGGATCATGAAAATATTACAGCCTCTTGTTTACCAGCAGTTAGGTGAGTGTAGGTAATGATTGAGGTGTTACTTACAGGGTTAAGGATCATGAAAATATTACAGCCTCTTGTTTACCAGCAGTTAGGTGAGTGTAGGTAATGATTGAGGTGTTACTTACAGGGTTAAGGATCATGAAAATATTACAGCCTCTTGTTTACCAGCAGTTAGGTGAGTGTAGGAAATGATTGAGGTGTTACAGGGTTAACCCGGTAACAGCGACGGGCCAAATCTGTGGCTTTACTGTGTAGCAGCGACGGGCCAAGTTTGTGGCTTTACCGTGTAGCAGCGACGGGCCAAATTTGTGGCTTTACTGTGTAGCAGCGATGGGCCAAATTTGTGGCTTTACTGTGTAGCAGCGACGGGCCAAATTTGTGGCTTTACCGTGTAGCAGCGATGGGCCAAATTTGTGGCTTTACTGTGTAGCAGCGACGGGCCAAATTTGTGGCTTTACCGTGTAGCAGCGACGGGCCAAATTTGTGGCTTTACCGTGTAGCAGCGACGGGCCAAATTTGGGGCTTTACTGTGTAGCAGCGATGGGCCAAATTTGTGCCATGATATAAACCCCCCAAATTATATGATACATAATCTGATCACAAATGTTTTGATATATATTATTAAATGGTTTGTGTGAGGGGTGATTTTTTCTCATTTTTCTCGCTTGGAGGGACCATTAACCCTTTCATTGCTAAATGCTGGCAGCAAGCGTAAGGCGTATTTGCTGGCGTTGTTAAACACTCGCTGCGAGCTCCAGCCGCACTCAAATCTCCCACGGATGAGTGTGTTCCAACACTGATTCTCACAACACAGGATTGCCAATTGAGTGTGTTCTTCACTAAATTTGGTGGAAAATCATGTCAGCCCAGCGGCAAATCTGCGGACGAGCAACTGGTGGATGTTGTTGACCAATGTAGCGACATTTTTGCATAGTTTCACATGACTGATATTTTGATCAAATAGTTGTAAATATTGCAGTTGTCAATACTGCCCTGCCAGCACCCCATCATCAAGAGATCTACAGTAGTTGCCTTACAGCTGACCGTCGCGCATGTATAAATGTACGTCTTCACAGGCAACACCCCCTCAACGTGCCTGTACTCTCGCAGGAGGTTTACATTACTGAATTGTATAGATCTTGGCCTCCTCTTTCCAATGGTGGTTTTGTTTTGTAGCTGTGATGAATAGTTTTTGAGATATAGCAGTTAAAAGAGATGCCCCGCTGGGTGCCCGAGCGTGCCGAGGATAGTCTCGTTTGAGCGCTTAGCAATGAAAGGGTTAGCCCTTCCTATGTACCATAAACCTAAAAGAAACACTCAATAGAACCTAATTATTCTCTTTTTTGGCCTTTGGAAGTAGTTGATGTGAGGGTCGGGTCATAGTAATTGCCCTCCTGAAATACATATTTAACAAGGCGCTCGTAGAAGTTTGAGGTCATTCCAGGCGTACCAGCTTCATGACCCAGGTGGTGGTTTAATGACCCTTCCTATGTACCATGAATCTAAAAGAAACACTCAATAGAGTCTAATTATTCTCCTTTTTGTCCTTTTGAAATAGTAGATGTGAAAGGCAGAAGTGTCTGATGGTCACATTCTTAAATATAGCCAAGACAAGACGGCGGCTTTCCTAGGAGTCATAGGCATTCCCAGGGGTTGGCCCAGGTGGTGGTTTAACCCTTCCTCTGTACCATGAACCTAAGAAAACACTCATTAGAAACCGACTGACCACCTTTTCGGCCTTTAAAATTGGTTGACTTGAGGGTCTCAGAATGCCGCCCTAAGGGTGTGTGCCATGATTGACCTAAATTGTACACTGCCATATTACATTATTATAAGTCCACAGTGTTCCCATCACAGCAACACTGTACCCAGCGTTGCCATGTACTCATATCATTGCCTATATTGTTTCAAGGCCCTAAAACTATTGTACATGCACCAATAATGCCCTAAAATTAAAGTTAATGTTATTAGTGTCAAGTATTGATGCTTTTGTGGCAATACTTGTGAGTAAAAAAACAGGAAATACGATATATGTTCATGGTGGTTCATGGTGAGCTGGCAACGTTGACTGTACCTCATATATCGCACTTGACTGGGGCCGCCAAACCCTTAGGAGAAGCTAAATTGCACTTGCCAAACAGTAGAATCAATGGGGTTTACTCTAATGGGGTCCAGGCCCTCCCCAAGGTACCCATTCCTCCCCCATTACACTCACTCTCCTAGGCAATGGTGGGATACATACAGCGTGTTAGTTGAAGGTTAACCCAGCAGCGGGGATCATGTTTCTTAATGGTCCCTATTCATTGCCAGTAAAAGTATACAGAATTATAATATCTGCCAAAATTAATACGTAAAGCACATACTGCACCATAGCTATACGATATATGACGATGATAGGTATCTATTTAATAATGAGTCTATGCACCCCTGCTGTGATTACACTGTTAAAAATCTGCTGCAAGGCTTTGAGGCCTGTCACTAGTGGAGCCTGTGGCCACATGTTGTCTGCAGACCCATTCATACGTTAGAGATGGACACACTAATCGGCTGTGCTATTTGACGATGACTGAGGCCTTCACCGTCAAGGATAATGATGACTTTGTGCCGGTCTTGTGGGGTCTGCATTGCCACCAACTTGAGCATGACTTTGGCCAGTATAGTAAGACAGTTTTGCTTCTTACATCAGCTATTTCTAAGGGCCAAAGAGGGGATCAGTTGGGTTGCAATGAGTGTTTTTTGGGTTCATGCAACTGAAGAAGGGTTAGGCCAGCACCAGGGTTATAAAACTACCCCTGGAAATGCCCACAACTCCTTGGAAAGCCCTGCCAGATGTGTGTTTCTCCCACTCCACTTCCCTTCCCTTCCCATCCCTTTCCTTCCCTTCCCATCCCATCCCATCCCTTCCTCTCCCATCCCATCCTTTCCCATCCCATCCCTTCCCATCCCTTCCTTCCAATCCTATCCCTTCCTCTCAGGGAATTTTGATGCTTGTAAATCCAAACACTCGTACAACTTGTATAATGTAACCCTCGTAAGAAGATGGCTCCACTATAAACACTTGCCTGCGCCATGATGGGCTGGGGCCGAATACCATCCAGTTCCCTCAAGCCTACCGGCACAATAGGAGGAGATGTAAAAAAAACAAAAAAAGCAGAGGTATCACTGTGCCGTCAATTATCCCGAGTTAAAAATTCCTTGTTCTGCCGCATACAACTGTTTCCTTAATATAAAGCATGTTAATTTTCTTGGGGGGGGGACTTAGGGCCGCTTTCACAGTCGTTTTGTTTTTTTTGATCGCTACCAATGATCGCCGTAGAATTTCCACTTAAAACTGTCCGATGGGGTGGTAGTGGGGTTAGCCTAGCCTTGCCACACACTCTCAACACCTCTTGCTTCCTCTGCAGCCGCCACCACCCCATAGGCCAGTTTCACGTGGAAAACTATAGCATCGATCGGCGCCATTGGTAACGATCAAAACAAAGCTTCTAAGTGCCGAAAGTCTGTCATAAGCAGCGTGAACTTCATCTAATTCACCCCAAAGTAACCTTACTCTGTCTTGAATGACCCTAAACTAATGTAATTCACTCTCATCTTACCTAAAACTACAGTTGAATTACCCTAAACTTGCCTTAAAATATTCCCCTTAACGTAATTCACTCCAAGGTAACCTGAATCTGACCTATCCTGACCTTACCTTAATATCCTAACCTTACCTTAACTTATCCTGACCTTACCCTTAAGTGAGGGTTTCAGGACGGTACAGAATTCTGCTAATATTTTCTGCACCTGTACATGTATGTTCATAAGCCCAGCATAATTTTTCATTAACACTATTTTATTATTATTATTATTATTATTATTATTATTATTATTATTATTATTAT
>NW_026110843.1:52500-65978 GCF_024679095.1 Eriocheir sinensis
CTATATATATATTTATCTATATATATATTTGTATATATATTTATCTGTATATATATTTATCTATATATATATTTATCTATATATATATTTGTCTATATATATTTATCTGTAAACTGTCTATATATATTTATCTATATATTTATATATATATTTATCTATATATGTATTTATCTATATATAGATATCTATATATATTTATCTATATATATTTATCTATATATATATTTATCTATATATATATTTATCTATATATATATTTATCTATATATATATTTATCTATATATATATTTATCTATATATATATTTATCTATATATATATTTATCTATATATATATTTATCTATATATATATTTATCTATATATATATTTATCTATCTATTTATCTATATATATATTTGTCATATATTTATCTATATTTCTATATATATATTTATATATATTTATCTATATATGTCTATATATTTATCTATATTTATATATATTTATCTATATATATATTTATATATATTTATATATATATATTTATATATTTATCTATATATATATATTTATCTATATATTTATATATATATATATATTTATATATTTATCTATATATATTTATTTATATTTATTTTATGTTGTTTATTTGTTTATATATATTTATTTATATATGTTGTTATATATATATTGATGATATACATTTATAATACATTATATATATATATATATATTTGTTATATATATAATTTTTATAAAATAAATGCAAAATATATTTTTATTGTCATTTATTAAATAAATAGAGCACATTTTCCTTCACTAAGAGGCTGATTATGCGAATGTGAGCATCTTGGTGTTCTTTCTTCTTCCAAAGGAACTCTTGTCCCACAGGCACATTCCATATTCTGACTGCGAGGGAAAGAGTTATCAAACTCTGATGACCCTTGTACTTTTTTTCATAGGGACTGTTCTGTAATTAGTCACAGAAGATGTGAACTCGTACTATGAAGTCTTATATAAATAAATATAGTATCTTACCCATTTAGCTAATTCCCTTTTTCTCTATTATGGACATTTTGGGTGTGTTTGTATTGGTATAACTATTGATAGAAATCAAAGCATTCTCATTGTGATTGGAATACAAGGGAAAAGTATTTGTATTGTGCAAATAATTATCTGAGAACACTTCAAAATCTATCATCTGTAATAGGCGTTACAAGTCCACACAGCCTCCCGAGACTTGTTAGCACTGTGTTGAGTACAGGGTTATGAGCTCTTGTACATCTTTAGAACACTGCTGTTATGCCAAGAAGGTGTATTCATTCATGTCAAAACAGCCTTCTTGTTAGCACTGTGTTGAGTACAGGGTTATGAGCTACACTACCTTGTACATCTTTAGAACACTGCTGTTATGCCAAGAAGGAGTATTCATTCATGTCAAAACAGTATTTCTATTCACTGTAATTTGAAGTACTGTATTGGTATTGTAATCCACAACACTTGTATTCCCTCCCTGATCTTAGATAACTTTTCACTGCTAAACCCAATTATGACAAGAAGGTATTTGTTTTCATTTTAAAACAAGTTCATATGTTTTAAATTTAATTTTATGTATTTGTATCCCCTCACTCCCTGGTAAGGGGGAGTGGCTTGGGGGGGGGGGGTTTGAGCCCACGGCACATCTTCCCGGCCCCACACAGCGTGGTAGCGTGAGGATTCGAACCACGTCGTCGTCCATCACTTGGCGAATGTGGGTCAATACGCTATCACTTGACCTATTATTATTTTGTCATGTTGTTGTTGCCTGATGGTGATATACCACCTTTACTGAGTCAGGTTCATCTGCTAGAGTTTAATGTGACCCTGCTGACAGTTTCACAAGACTTCTGCACCTGGAACAGGAAAACCACCCATGAAAAGCTCTGTTAGTAGTATTACACAGCACTGCTATATAAAAACCTTCACTTTTGGGGGCACTGCGGAGGACATTTCTCGGGTATGGCGGACATGGGATTCAATTGGTGGACGGTGTACCCCACTCTGACTGGGTTCATTTCAGTGGCCACATGCAATGACTGAACACGGGCGGTGGTCTGCCCACACCAAGGCTGTCTCAGGCTGGGCTGGGTCATACATTGACCGTAAATCGACACCTTGTGGTCACTTCTTGGATTTTTTTCCTTGGGTAACCAATCTTGAATGTGGGAAAGAAATGGCGGACATTGCCAACAACTGACTGAGTCCTACATTCATTTCTCTCCCTCTCCTCCCTCCTTCCTTCCTTCCTTCCCCTCCCTCCCTCCTTTATTCCTTGCCTCCCTTCCTTCATTCCATCCTTTCCTTTTCTCTTCCTCTTTCCCTCCTTCTTTCCTTCAATCCCTCCTTCCTTCCCTCCCTCCCTCCTTTAGTCCTTGCCTCCCTTCCTTCATTCCATCCTTTCCTCCATTCCTTCCTTTCCTTACTCTCCTCTTTCCCTCCTTCTTTCCTTCAATCCTTCCTTCCCTCCCTCCCTCCTTTAGTCCTTGCCTCCCTTCCTTCATTCCATCCTTTCCTCCATTCCTTCCTTTCCTTTTCTCTCCCTCTTTCCCTCCTTCTTTCCTTCAATCCCTCCCTCCCTCCTTAAGTCCTTTCCTCCCTTCCTTCATTCCATCCTTTCCTCCCTCATTCCTCTCCCTCCCTTCCCTCTTTCCTTCCTTCCTTCCCTTCCCCTCCTACATACATACATACATACATAGTGAAGGAAGGCAGGAAGGTGACCTCTCTCCCCTGACCTCTCCTTGACCTTTTAATTGCTATTTCTGTGTTTAGTAAAAAAAAATTGATCCCATGTTTGTGTTCTTACAAACTGATACATTCTTACTGAGCTTCCTTCCTTCCCTCCCTCCCTTCCTTCCTTCCTTTATTACTGTTCTTTCTGTTATTCACTTGTTCTTTTCTCTCTCTGTTCCTTCCTTCTCTCCTTCCCTTTCCTTCCTATCTTTTTCCTTCCTTCCCTCCTTCATTCCTTCTTTCTCTCCCTCCTTCCTTCCATTCTTTCCCTTCCTTCCTTCATCCCTCCCTCCCTCCTTCCTTCCTCCTTCTTTCCCTTCCATTGCTCCTTCCTTCCTTCCTTCATTCCTTCCTTCCTTTCCTCTCCTCCTCCCTCCTTTCCTTCCTCAGAACAATCCATTACAGAAAGAAAATGAAGACAGGAAAACAAAGAAGCAAGGAAAATATTGATAAATGGAAAAGAAATAGAGGAAAATAAATTAACACTTACCAAGGAATTCCTGTGTCCTCCTCTTCTTCTTCTTCTTCTTCTTCTTCTTGTTCTCTCTGTAATTCAAGTAAGGAGTCATTGCTCTGTGTAAACCTTAAGATACATTTTACATATAAATATAAATTCCTGTGAACTTTGACCTTCCTTCCTTCCTTCCTTCCTTCCTTCACAGCCACTACCACCAGAGGGTCACTTCAGGGGTCGGGGTCAGAACCTTCCCAAGACACAGGGTCATAGTTTTAAACATTTTCCTGCCCAAACTTACAAATTTAAAACAACATTGTGGTATTAAGGCATCTTGAAAACATTCCAGTTGATGTGTGTGTGTGTGTGTGTTTGCAGTACCAAAGGTGTTCCTGGCTGCAAACTTTCCCTCCTTATTATCAAAATTCCTTGACTGCTCGTTAACCATTTTAGAAAAAATAAATTAACACTCACCAATGGGCTCCTCCTGTGTTCCTCGTCTTCTTCCCAGTCCTCCTCCTCCTCCTCCTCCTCTTCTTCGTTTGGTAGTGTCTGCAAATCAAGTTTGGTGTCAATTAACTGTGTAAACATCAACATACTTTTTATTTTTACAGTAAAAAAAAAGCCCATCACTCACTGCTCCAAAATGATATCATTATAAACTGGGTGCAACTCCAGCGTGTGGTGTACCCAGTGCAGTCTAGCCCAGTATCACAAGTCTACAAAATGACCTGACCTGTCTCCCAAAACCTAGTCCTGATTTGAGTATGTAATGACCTAACCACAATGTCCAGGCTGAAGCTCCTAGGCCAGAGGAGTGCGCACGCCTTTTTGAGGGTGTCAGATGCCTGAAATAGCATATTTTTACTGTGCAAAGCAGGTGAAGTCACTCAAATTTATCTATTTGTATATATTTCATGGTGGCAAAATTTAAATTATCAGTTTCATTTTCACCAGTGACACGAATTTGTGGCTGTTTTTCACAATAGAATTTCACTCTAATAAGTGAATCAGACCCCACAGAGATATTACCAGAGTGTGTAGGAATGAATACAAAGATAACCACATACTTTGATTTAACTCTAGGATGTCTCGTGGATCATCAATAAATAAAAAACAAAATATCTGGACAGGCCACTCTTGAGCCCGTTACCTTCAATGACACCCCAAAACAGTCCCTGTGCCAAGTGTGTACCCCATATTTTGGTTGTGTTAGGTGTGCCTATTAGCAACTACTACTATTTTTACTGAACGAGGGACACATGATCCATATAAACCATTAATACTACCTAATAATATTAAACAAATTATATACGTGCTACCAGGGAATCATGAGGATTAATGTTGTAATTCTCACGTTTACTCAACCCTACTAAACCTATCCACCCGCCCACCTAGCCTCCAGCAGGTGCCCACCCTGGCCATAACCATAGCAGGGCACGATAACAGAAAACCTTATTCCCGATAACCGATAACTGATAATGGAAAACCTTATCAGTGATAACCGATATTCATTAACTGGAAACACAAATATAGGCGATAACCGACACCCGATATTAATCCACAATTCCGATACTATCTAGCGACAAGTCCGATAGGCGAAAACGATACTATATTGATATTTCAAATAAAAAACATAGATGAATTCATATTTTCATTATCTGTATTTTTAAAAACTTACAAAATCTGAAAACCACACGTTGACACGTGCATATGGACGGTAATACTAGAAACGCCTGAACCGGTGTTGTGTTATTTGGCGTCCCCACCGACAAACAGTGGTCTCTCGTGAACTGCATGCTCAGACCAGCAAGCGTAGACCTGAACAGTCTCACAAAGCTTTTAACCGTAATTTAGAGTTGCTGGAAGGCTGAATCAGACATACAGTACCACCATCCCGATGTTTCTAGATCGACACTCTGTACGAGTTGTATTTATATGTACAGAGTGTCGTTCTAAAACAACAGAATGTGGTACTGTATGTCTGATTCAGCCTTCAACAACTATCTAATGTAGGTCTTAATGTGTAGGTCTGAGTGTAGGTGAACAACCCCTCACATAACTATTGCTTAAATGACACTCTCATAAGTAGGTCTGGGTGCGAGAGGATTTGGGGTCTTAGTGAGCTCTGATCTCCGTCCAAGGGCACAATGCATTCAAGCTAGAAATCGAGCTAATAGGGTGCTGGGATTTATTTCAAGGGCGTAAGCAACAGAAGCCCAAGTCTTCCTCAAACTATATTTAGCATTAGTTAGACCTCATCTTGACTATGCGGTTCAGTTCTGTATAGAATGGATATCAAAATGTTAGAATCGGTGCAGAGGAGGATGACTAAGATGATTCAGGGGTTGAGAAACTTGCCATACGAGGAAAGACTCAAACAGTTAAACTTGCATTCTCTAGAAAGAAGGGTGCGTGGAGACATGATCGAGGTTTATAAATGGATGAAGGGCTTTAATAAGGGAGACATTCATAAGGTTTTGTTGGTAAGAGAACCGGGTAGGACACGAAGTAATGGGTTTAAACTGGATAAATTCAGATTCAACAGGGACATAGGCAAAAATTGGTTTACTAACAGGGTGGTGGATGAGTGGAATAGGCTTAGCAGTCATGTGGTGAGTGCCAATACAATTGTCACATTCAAAAATAGACTAGATAAATTCATGGACAGCGATATTAGGTGGGGTTAGATACACGGGAGCTTAGGGTCAAAGGAGCTGCCTCGTACAGGCCTACCGGCCTCTTGCAGACTCCTGCGTTCTTATGTTCTTATGTTCTTATGTTAAAAAGCTTTGTGATACTGTACAGGTCTATGCTTACTGGTCTGAACATGCGCAGTTCACAAGAGACCAGTGTTTGTTAACACAAGCGCCAGCTTTTGACGATGGGACACCAAATAACACAACACCGGGTGCCTTCAATACCATGGCATGCTCACAAACAAATATGGAATATCAAATTTGAGGTAGTGAATAATCATTTTGGGGCAAAGTTAAATGATTTTCTCTTTGATATATTGATTTTGAGTCTAACATAAAAAATAACCTAGTATTTTAATGTTGATGATCTAAGTACGAAATCTCTTCGCCAAAGATAATTCATACCCCAAGTTTTTCATAAAATACCGGGCACCCGGACACGCATGCAGTAGGGAGGAGACTTTTTTTTCCGAGGCGGAAAAAAGTAGCGATATCACTAGTTTGGTTACAAAAATAACGAAGATACCGATATATATTTAAATAAGCAGTGGATGGCCGACAACCCGATTTTGTTATCAGTGATAAAGTATCGCGATAACGCCCAGCTATCTAACTCACCACCCACCTTCCTGCAATTACAGCTGATAATGTAGTACTGCTAACACTTAATATAACACGTCACGTCAGGGTATTCGTATCTTACAATTTTACTGAACACCAGTCGACCTGTCCTCCCCGCTCACCTCTGTTGCGCCTCCTCATTCCCAGTACTACTAAAATGGATTCTGAGGAGAAGCACCTTCCACAGGAGAGCGTGTCAGTTTTCCCTGTTCCTCACTGGCTGACAGCCACTGATGAGGCTGCTGGCCAATACCAAATTTAAAGTGCATATTTCACACCTTTTCTTTCTCCTTATTTTGTCCATGCAAACAGTTTAATACTTACTAAAAATGGTCATTATCGTAAATAAATCTGTCTCAGGAAAACAAATAACCAGTGAGACTGGCAAGGAGGAAGAGCTCACCATGCTGTGCCCAGTGACCATATTGACGTGTGTGTGTGTGTGTGTGTGTGTGTGTGTGTGATATACCCACTACATATATATATATATATATATATATATATATATATATATATATATATATATATATATATATATATATATATATATATATATATATATATATATATATATATATATATATATATATATATATATAGATATATATATATATATATATATCTATATATATATATATATATATATATATATATATATATATATATATATATATATATATATATATATATATGCATATATAAATATATATATATATATATATATATGGATATACATATATATATATATATACACACCGGCTATCTGATTTCCAGCTTTATATAACTCACTTTCAAATAAATTCACACCACAATGAACAATATACGTCCTCACACAACTAGTGAGCTTATGTTACAAAATAAAACTAGAACAATACTTATGTATGGCCGACCCACAAAAGACCAACACCTTGCCACCTCCGCTTCCAGAACACAACTAACTAACTCCGGTACCCCAACTACCATGAAAGCCCAACATTCAACCATCGGTTGAATGCTAACTATTAATATAGCAACCATTCCCAACCTAGGGTCTTACGGTTATTGCCCACGTACAAAGGCCTGCAAGGCATGAGCCTGATACAGGTGAAAACTAATTAGATAATTATGGTTATTTGCCTCACACCTCCCTCCTAAAGATAAAACCACAGGTCTTCATCATATAAAACAAAAGTTTACAAAATAAGAATATACGAAAATATTACATTTTATGTGAGGCCGAGACTATGCATCTGCAATCACATTATGGCATCCCTTAATGTGACGAATTTCCAAATCATATGGTTGTAGAGCCAAACACCATCTGGTAAGCCTTTGGTTCTTATTTTTCATCCTGTTTACAAAAGTTAAGGGATTATGGTCACTATATACAATTATTTTACTATTACTATGTCCAAGGTAGACCTCAAATTTTTCTAAGGCAATCAACAAAGCAAGAGCCTCTTTTTCAATTGTAGAATAGTTGCATTGATGTGCTTTAAATTTTGAAGACAAATAACATACAGGGTGTAGTATTTTATAAGAACTCTCTTGCAACAATACTGCACCAGTAGCATAATCACTTGCATCCACTTGCAGAAGAAAGGGTTTACTAAAGTCAGGACTTTTAAGTACAGGTTTGGAAGTTAGGATCCATTTAACTTTGTTAAAAGCCTCTTGACATCTTTCTGACCAAACAAATGTTCTTTTCGGACTCACAAGATCTGATAATGGAGCAATTACATCAGAGAAATTTTGACAAAAATGACGGTAGTAACCAGCCATGCCAATAAATCTTAATAATTGCCTTCTATTACTAGGTACAGGTAAATCATTTATGGCGGCTACCTTTGCATCTATTGGGGCCACTCTTCCCTTTCAACCACATGCCCCAGAAAACTCAAGCTACCATATCCAAATTCACTTTTAACTAGGTTGATGGTAAGGTGGGCTTCTCTAAGCCTCTGAAACAAACCTCTGAGGGTTAACATGTGTTTTTGCCAGTCATTAGAGACAGTAATTATATCATCAAGATAACCATACATTTCCAACCCATCAATCACATTGGTGATCAATCTTTGAAAGGTACAAGGTGCATTACGTAATCCAAATGGCATTACTCTATATTGGTACAAGCCGTCAGATGTTACAAAAGCACTGATGCTCTTTGCATTATCAGTTAATGGCACTTGATAGTAACCCTTTAGCAGGTCAATTTTTGTCAAGAACATAGCATTTCCAACGGAATCTATGATGTCGTCAATTCGAGGAAGGAAACGAGTCACTCTAGTTCGGGCATTAACTTGGCGATAGTCCGTACACATTCGCATGGACCCATCTGCTTTAGGAACCAATATGCAAGGAGAAGCCACTCACTCTTACTCTTCTCTACCAAATCATGCTTCAACAGAAATTGAACTTCTTCTCTCAATATATCTTTTTTTTGGGGTGACATCCTGTATGGTGCTGTGTTTTCAATCAACACAATGTCATGCTCCATAACAGTACTTTGACTTGGAACATCAGAACATAAATCTCTAAACTCACACAAAAGTTCCTTAATATCATATTTCTGTTCTGCACTCAAATGGACAAGTTTACTTTCTAAATTCGACAGAGCATTAGAATTATTAAGCTTCACATTACATTTTACATCAAAGTCACAATTAAAAGGTTCATCATACAACATCCTGACACAATGCCTGTCCTTGACCTTCACTATGACCCTCTTCCTGGCCATCATCTCTAGAACAATATTCTTTCAACAAATTCACATGTACAACTCTCTTAGTTTTACGACGCCCTGGAGTAGATATTACATAATTAAGGTTACCCTCTTTTCCAATCACTTCATATGGGCCCTGGTATCTTGCCTATAGTGGGAATTTTATAATGGGCAAAAACAACAAAACCTTATCTCCACATTAAATTCTCTTTCAACAGCAGAAACATCATGGTGAACCTTCATTTTTCTCTGCGCAACTGACAAATTCTCACTTGCAAACTCCTGCATATGCTTTAATCTATCTCTTAATTTTGCCACATAATCACTTAGATTGGTATCCTTTTCTTCATCTATCCAGCTCTCATGCAGCAATTTTAATGGTCCCCTTACATCTCTTCCAAAGAGTAGCTCATTTGGGGAAAACCCTAGACTTTCTTGTGTAGTATTACGGATAGCATACAACATTAATGGAACTCCTTCATCCCAGTCCTTAACAGACTCCAAACAATATTTCGTTAACATGGACTTCAAAGTTTGATGGAATCGTTCAGCGCTCCCTGACTTTCTGGATGATAGCAGGAAGCTAAATGCTGCTTAATTCCTAGTGATGCTAAAACTTCCTTAAATATCTTGGAAGTGAAATTGCCTTGGTCAGACTGGACTATTTTAGGAGACCAAACTGCGTGAAGAATTTTATAAGGACAGAATAATAGATTTGGTGGTTATGCTTCTCAAGGGCACAGCTTCAGGATAGCGGGTGGTAGTGTCCATGATAGTTAGCAAAACTGATGTCCCTTTCTGGTTTTCTCTAAGGGACCCACACAGTCTATAATTACCCTATGAAATGGTTCAGAAACCACCGGGATGGGTTGCAATGGAGCTCGAGGCATTACCTGATTTGGCTTACCAGCAATCTGACAAATGTGGCAGTTCTTACAAAATTTTGCAACATCAGAACTCACTCCTGGCCAAAATACTTCAGTATCTTATACAATGTCTTCTTAACACCAAGATGACCACCTATATGATCGTGAGCTAAACTAAGGACTCTGTCACGATAACATGGCACTACAATTTGGGTAACAATATGCCATGTCTCACTTTTGGGGACCTCTGGAGGATGAAATTTTCTCATAAGAATACTTGATTTAAGAAAATAACAGACCGACTCATCTTCACTCTCAGCCTCCGAGACTGCCCTATCCAACAGTTTGCCTAAAGAGGGATCTGCCCTCTGAGCCTCCACCAACATCTCACGAGTCACAGGAACATCACCCGTCTCTACCGAGACTTTATCTCACTACTGGAAGTACTAACAGGCTCCTCAACCATCTCATCATGAATAGCCTCATTAGGAATACCTTATCCAAATCAAGGTCAACATCAGTATCCTTGACAGCGTTCATTGATTGGCTCCTAGTGACAATACAAGAGGAACAATCCAGGATTCTGTTCTGTCAACTTTACTGCAGGGTCAAAAGTTAAGGGATTAGAACAGACTACAGGATCGGAATTATACGACAACCAGCAATATCGTTGCCTAGCAGAAAGGTAACTCCCTCAACAGGCAAAGAATCCTGCACTGCAACAGTTACAACCTGAAATTATGCCAGCCTTTAGGTAGAGTCTACATAATGGTAGTGTGGTACATTCATTAATACCTTTCAGCACAACAAACTCCCCAGTGTACAAATCCTCAACAAAAGGAACAATACTCCTTACCACAATACTGTGCGAGGCACCTGTATCACGCAGGATACTGACAGGGATGGACGGACCGGCCTCAGAGGCTGACACTACCCTCAAATCGGAATGGTTGGAACAGCTGTTGACACTTATTAGACGTGGTTAAAACAGGATCACTCACATCTGCTGGTTTAAAGACATAATTAATAACAGGTTTTATATCGGACCTACTCTGATCTTTCTTCTCCAACTTAGGACAACTTGCCACAAAATGACCTGGCTTCTTGCAGTAATTGCAAATTTTAGTGTCAAAACTTGCACTGTTCACACTTTTCCCAACATAATCAGTACTCAAAGGCTTACCAACATGTCGAGTTGTGTTCTGGTCAGGATAACTCTTTCTGTTAGCCTTATGAATTAGATTATAGTTTTCAGCTAAGCTGCTCTATCAAGTGAATCTACCTCTTTTTAACATAAATATACTCTTATATCATATGGCAAGGTGTTCAAGTACTGTTCTAGCACCATAAGCTCACGTAACTGATCAAATGTGGTTACTCCACGAGATGCAATCCACCTATTATGCAATTTCCTCAGCAAATGTGCATACTCAATAAAAGTCTGATTGGGAGTCCTGGCAGAGTTACGAAATTTAGACTGATAAAATTCTGGAGTTAACTGGTAGGCTTGGAGGATAGATTCCTTGACAATACTGTAATCTTTCTGCTGGTCAGTCATCAAGGAGAGGTAGGTTGAGAGCCCTTTTCCTTTAAAGGAAGTCTGAGCAATTATGGGCCAATACCCTTTTGGCCATGACAAACTTGTGGCAACATTCTCAAACTGAAGGAAGTATTCCTCAGCATCAAGTTCATCAAATACAGGCACAAACTTACAGCACTTTGTCACATCAAATGCCTGCTCTCCAATAAGGCCCATTTCAGACTTCTTTTCAAGCATGGTCAACTGAAATCTTCTCTCCTTCTCTCTGTCTTCCAACTTCCGCTGCTCAACCTCTAACTCCAAAGCTCTCAGTGCATTTTCACTGAGACAGGTAGCCCCCTCCTCCTCACACAAATGTAAGGCCTCCTCCTTAATAACACTAGTATTTACCAGCATTTTAATCACAGCGTTCTTAATCTGAATCTTCCTCCAACTTTTCCTAACAGTAATTTCGTAATGCTCTGCCAAAGCAATCCACTCATCCTTCCTTAATGTACCTGCACTCAAAAACTCTAGTGATGGATTATCAATGAACTTTTGTACATTCATCTTAATATTATGCACGTACTCTCTATTGCAATAGATGGATCCCGGACAGGCCCCCAATTTGTTACACCACCGGCTAGAACTTACTTTAGTTATACAATCGTAGGGTGTACCAATTACCATCCGCCTTAAAGGCAAACTAAAACAAACCGACACTAAATCACTTGCATTTACTGAGACCAAGCACTTAAACACAGAATAAAACTATAAAGCATAAAAGTGGAAACACATGGGTACAGCACCACACACCGGCTATCTGATTTCCAGCTTTCGAGCCATAACTCACTTCTCAAATAAATTCACACCACAATGAACAATTAATACGTCCTCACACAACTAGTGAGCTTATGTTACAAAATAAAACTAGAACAATACTTCTGTATTGCAGACCCAAAAAAGACAAACACCTTGACACCTACGATTACAGAACACAACTAACTCCGGTACCCCAACTACCGATGAAAGCCGTAGGCTGACGTGGCAACATTCAACCATCGGTTGAATGCTAACTATTAATATAGTATAAACAACCATTCCCAACCTAGGGTCTTACGGTTGTTGCCCACGTACAAAGGCCTGCAAGGCATGAGCCTGATACAGGTGAAAACTAATTAGATAATTATGGTTATTTGCCTCACAATATATATATATATATATATATATATATATATATATATATATATATATATATATATATATATATATATATATATATATATCAGCTCTCAGTGATTTTTACTATACTACTACTACCCTACTCACCTAGACTTACATGAGGCCCACCACGTAACCACATTACTCACCACCAACCACCATGAGAAAAAATCACCCCTCACACAAACCATTTCACAATATATATCAAAGCATTTGTGATCATATTTTTACAAATTTTTTCAACACTTTCTCATCTGGTATAATCCATTACCCAATATCGGACCATCTACCAATTTTCCTTAATGTTAAAGTTCCCTCTAAATCTAAGAATCTACATAAAATTGAGTTTAGGGTAATAAATCAAACAAATAAACAAGAATTTGCTCAAAAAATCAATATGATCAATTGGAATGCTCTCCTTAATGAGCACGATGTCAATGTCTTAAAATTTTCTTAGACAATATTAAAAAGCTTTTAGTGATTGTTTTCCACTTAAATCTAAATTGATAACTGAAAAAAGATTAAACAATCCCTGGATATCACAGGCAGTACTAAACTCTATAAGGACAAAAAATTATCTATTTAAGGACTATAAAATTGGTGCTGTCACCGAGGCTCAATACAAACAATACCGTAACATCTAAATA
>NW_026110844.1:0-12500 GCF_024679095.1 Eriocheir sinensis
AGGAAGGCTGCTCCAGACTTTACTAGGGATAAAAGAATGAAGATGCTGGTCAACTCTTGCATAAGGGATTTGGACAGTATAGGGATGAGCTATACACTGCATGCGCAAGTAAAGGGTCAGACATGTAAACAACTAAAACAATGGATGACTTTGTGTGTAAATAGTCAGACATGAAAACAAACACGCACTTAGACACGTTAACAAGAGGGTGATTTCGTATACAAACAATGGGTGACTCTGAGCGCGTACATAAAGGAGTTAGAAGACATGTAAACAAACAATCTGACATGTAAACAAACAATCTGACGTGTAAACAAACAGACGGACATGTAAACAAACACCACCGAAATGTCTTCACGCAATGAGGGACTGTGTGTGTGTGTGTGTGTGTGTGTGTGTGTGTGTGTGTGTGTGTGTGTGTGTGTGTGTGTGTGAATAGGTCAGATATGTAAACAAACTCTTAAACATATAAACAAGAGGATGATTTCGTTTATATAAAAAAAAATTAGATAACTTTGTATATGTGAAAAACAGGGGTCAGAGGGGTAAACAAAACAACCTGACGTAAACAAACCAACAATCGCAAGTGTAGACAAACCGAAATTGACCTCTTTTTTGGCCCACTCCACTTCTATACAGGCGTGGTGCTTAGAGGATTTTTGTTTGTTTTTTGTTTCCATTTGCGTTTGCCCTTTTTTTTACAGCAAAGGAGTCAGTTCAAGGGCATAAAAAAAGTAAACAAATATGAAAAAAAAAAAGCCCGCTAGTTACTGCTTCCTTTACTGTAAAAAAAAGGAGTTGTTATTATGGTAATTTGACGTGTAAACAGACCTGATGAACTCCATGAACAAGACCCGAATGTCTAGCTCCGAGTGGGTAGCGAGGAGGCGCCGTTGTAACTTCCTCCTCCTCCTCCTCCTCCTCCTCCTCCTCCTCCTCCTCCTCCTCCTTGTCTTCCTTTTTTTCTTTTCATCACATCATCTTATCTTCCTCTTCTTCTTTTCCTCCTCCTCCTCCTCCTCCTCCTCCTCCTCCTCTTCTTCCCACCATCTCCTTCTCTTCCTCTTCCTCCTCCTCCTCCTTCTCTTCCTCCTCCTTGTCTTCCTTCTTTTCTTTTCATCACACCATCTTCTCTTCCTCTTCTTCTTTTCCTCCTCCTCCTCCTCCTCTTCTTCTTCCCAACATCTCCTTCTCCTCCTCTTCCTCCTCCTCCTCCTCCTCTTCCTCCTCCTTGTCTTCCTTTTTTTCTTTTCATCACACCATCTTATCTTCCTCTTTTCCTTTTCCTCCTCCTCCTCCCCCTCCTCTTCTTCTTCCCAACATCTCCTTCTCCTCCTCTTCCTCCTCCTCCTCCTTCTCTTCCGCCTCCTTGTCTTCCTTCATTCCTTTTAATCACACCATCTTCTCTTCCTCTTTTCCTTTTCCTCCTCCTCCTCCTCCTCCTCCTCCTCCTCCTCCTTCTCTTCCTCCTCCTTGTCTTCCTTCTTTTCTTTTCATTACACCATCTTCTCTTCCTCTTCTTCTTTTCCTCCTCCTCCTCCTCCTCCTCCTCCTCCTCCTCTTCTTCCCACCATCTTCTTCTCTTCCTTTTCTACTACTCCTCCTTCTTTTTCCCCTCCTCCTCCTCCTTCTCCTAATCTTCTTTTCATCATCTCAACTTCCTCACACTATCTTCTCTTCCTCTTCTCCTTTTCTTCCTCCTCTTCTTCCCACCATCTCCTTCTCCTCCTCTTCTTCCCCTCTTCCTCCTCCTCCTCCTAATCTTCTTTTCATCATCTCAACTTCCTCACACTATCTTCTCTTCCTCTTCTCCTTTTCCTCCTCTTCTTCTTCCCACCATCTCCTTCTCCTCCTATTCTCCTCCTCCTCTTCCTTTTCCTCCTTTTCTTATCATCTCAACTTCCTCTTCTCCTTTTCCTCCTCCTCCTCCATTTCCCATCATCTCCTCCTCTTTCTCCTCCTCCTAATCTTCTTTTCATCATCTCAACTTCCTCACACTATCTTCTCTTCTTCTCCTTTTCCTCCTCCTCCTCTTCTTCCCAACACCTCCTTCTCTTCCTTTTCTTTTACTCCTCCTGTCCTCTTTTTTCGTCATCTCAACTTCCTCATACTATCTTCTCTTCCTCTTCCTCCTCCTCCTCTTCTTCCCAACATCTTCTCTTCCTTTTCTTCTACTCCTCCTGTACTCTTCCTCCTCCTCCTTTTCTTTTTTTCGTCATCTCAACTTCTTCACATCCTTTTATTCTCTTTCTCCTCTTCTTATTTCAACGATCTCCTCCTTTTCTTTTCCTTCTCCTCCTCCTCTTCCTTTCATCATCTCTTCCTCCACCATCAAGCCAACGTTGGGGCGGACTTCTTGTCGCGTCTGGTAGTAGAGTAATCTGATCTAGGTGGTAGTGAGGTGTGGGTGCAGTAAGGTGACAGGGTACTGGATGCGTACTCTATACCACGGTAAACGAGGATCAAGCCTCTACCTGTGACCCCTGAAACTACACCTCACCCATCGTGAGTAGTGGGGGGATTCTGGAGCTGTCCTGTGTAAGCCACTCGGCCTCTTGCGGTCTCTCGTGTTCTTATATTCTTATATGTTTCAGGCACACTGCAGCACGGCTACAACCTGCAGACATGTTATTTTACATCTGATGAGTGAGGTGTGGGAACAGTAAGTTTAACAGGATTCTAGAGAGTTTTATATATATATATATATATATATATATATATATATATATATATATATATATATATATATATATATCTATATATATATATGATTCAGCTCCATACACTGCTACTGACCCTTTTTCGTGTGTCTCAGGCAGCCTGCAGCACGAGTACAACCTGAAGACATTAGTTTCCCCCACAGCTTAGGTCACCAGTAGCGTAAGTTAAGGGTAGTAATTTCCTCTTATTTCTCTCTTTACTGTAAAATTTCCATGTCCCTTTCTTCCTTAAAGGCACATGGTGTTCTCTTCTAATTATTTCCTGCCGGTACGTTGCCGTAGGGAGAGGTGGGTGGGGAGGAGCCTTCATCTATTCTGTCCTGTCCTACCACACGTAGATCACTAGAAGTAGCGCCATAGACCGACAGGTCTTCTGGTGTCTGCTCTTCCTGTGTGTTCCTATGTATTCCATTTCTTTTCCTCCTCTTTCTCCCATCATCTCCTCCTTTTCTCCCCCTTCTCCTCCTCTTCTTTTCATTATCTTTTTTACTTCTTCACATCATTATTCGCTCTTCTATTTCTCTTTTCCCTCCTATTCTTTCCACCATCTACTTTTCTCCTTCTCCTCATCTCACCCTTCTCTTCCTCCTCCTCCTCTTCCACTTCTCGCCTCTCTTTCCTCTCTTCCTCCTCACCATCTCCTCCTCCTCCTCTTCTCTCCATCACTTCCGCCACTTCTCAAACGGGCAGGGAGGCAGAGTACTGTGATGCTTCATTCAAATATATCAATCATTCTCGCACGACAACAGGACAGAGGAAGCGTAGTTCTTCATCTTCCTTCATTTCTTGCCAGACGAGGCCACTCCACTGCGCCGCTCGCCCGACGGTCCCAATACGTTCCGGCCTCAGCGCTGTCTTCGGCGAAAATATGTTCAGAATCAATGTCGCTGTGTTTCGCAACTCAAAAATATTCCAGTGTTTACAAGGCCACGCTCCCCCCCCCTCCCCCCCCCACACACACGAAGACAGGACGCGATCTCTCTCTCTCTCTCTCTCTCTCTCTCTCTCTCTCTCTCTCTCTCTCTCTCTCTCTCTCTCTCTCTCTCTCTCTCTCTCTCTCTCTCTCTCTCTGTGTGTGTGTGTGTGTGTGTGTGTGTGTGTGTGTGTGTGTCTCTCTCTCTCTCTCTCTCTCTCTCTCTCTCTCTCACAAACACACACACACACACACACACACACACACACAGAGACAGACTTTTTATGCCCTGTCTGTGTGTCTGTAATCGCATCCCGTCTTTACGCGCGGCCTTGGCCCTGTAAACAAAGCACTGCATCTGGGTTACCACGAACCAACATCTGTTTCGAGTATATTTCCGCCGAAGGACGAGGCTGACACGTTAAGTTGTCTGAATAAGGTGAATGAAATATCTCAACACTTCGCCTCACGGTCTGTTTAAGGAAACAAACTATAGTCGGTCCAAATTAGCTTGGCCAATTGAGGAAGCCGTCCCATTCTGGCTAAGCTCCCTTGCCACCTGTCGCCCCTGTTGATACATATCTTAGATTCCTCAATACAATGATTCCTACCTGTATTCAGTTATTATAGAGTATATTTTTTTATGTGATTATATTTGGTATGCCTATGTGAATGAGCTATGTAGGAAATAATGACGGAAAGTGTGCATTACTTTATAGATAGCCTACTATCATCGCCTTCAGTGCTCGTTTTGCAGGGCCCGTTCTCCCTTGAAAACTTGCAGTATTATGATTGTACTTTGTTTCTTAGGTGATGTCATTGATTGTTTAAGTAGTGTCGTTATTCAATTAAGTTTCGAATATTTTTTAATCATGAAAGAAGCTAGATTATCTCAATCATATATATTTGGTACGTGTCTTTGATACAATCTATGATGTCATCAACAGCCAATCAGGTGAAAGGGGGGCGGAGCTTAGCCAGAATGGGGGAGGGGCTTCTCGGTGTAAATTGGCCAAGCTAATTTGGACCGACTATAGAGGCGTTGCATTCCCGGCTCTTTCACGTAGGGGGACCGGCCGGCGTGGTGCTGCCTCCTACCGACCTAAGTCTATAATATACCAAGTCAAGTCACTGCTTCAAAACTGCGACCGGTACGCGCAGGAGGCGGTTCTGGGGCGGAGCAGCGGGATGACGTCACTTGGAGCCCCCCAAAAATACCAGCCAGTTCAGGGGCGACTAAAGTTGTGGCCGTATGTGCACTCTGGATGTGCATTCTCGACTTCTTTCACAGCGCGTTCAGGCAAGCCATTGACGAAAAAATATGTTTTTTTTTTTTATTGTGCTATTGCGTAACTGTAATTTCATTGCCAACAAGCGGCGGTGTGGGGTGTGAGGGAGGGCATGATGAAGTGATTGATTTAAATTAGTCCGCCTTTCCTCGTTTTCTCCAAATCCCTGTTTCTACATTCTCTAGTTTGGCTCCAAGCAGTGTCACGCATAAACCACGCCTCGGTCGTGTCTGCTCCCACAAACCTGCGTATGACTTGACTTGGTGTGTATAGACTGAACTACCAACGATCAACGTTTACCCGTATTCTTAAACATTTCGCCGCCCTAGCACACAAATTTGACCAGGCTTTCGTTGGAGTTTCGGGCATTTCCAGGGATAGTTTAATGACCCTGGTGATAGTCTGACCGTTTCTCTGTGCCACGAACCTAAAACATCACTCATTAAAAAGCCAATTCATCTCCTTTTTGGCATTTGGAAAGAGTTGATGTGAGGGTGTATCAACTTACGACCTTTGAAAGTAGAGCCGTATTACTAAACATTTCGTCGCCCAAGTTCACATATTTGCCAAGGCTTTCGTAGGAGTTTGTGGCATTAACAGAAGTAGTTTTATGACCCTGGTGATAGTCTGACCCTTCTTCTGTACCGTGAACCTGAAGAAACACTCATTAGAACCCGACTGACCCCCTCTTTGACCTACAGAATTTGCTGATGTGAGAAGCGAGAGTGTCTTATAATACCAACCTCTATATATAAGTCTCCCGTTGAATGTTTGGCAGCAGCTGATGTGGCCAGACGAGGACATGGAGGAGACCAGTTCGCGGGCGTCTCCCACCAGAGGAACGCTTGTGTGTAATGTGCTCAGGGCAGGCCAGGGCAGGGCAGGGCAGGTCATGAGGCTCGTAATATCGTTTTTTCTCGGACTTTCAGCTCACGTCAGGTCAAGTTAGGTCAAATTAAATCATGTGGCCCAACGATTTATTTTATTTTCTCACTTTGGTTTCTGTGTATATAATTCTTTTACTTGTTGCATCTGGTAATTTCAAAGCGTATACGTCACGTTTTTTTTTTTTTTTTTCATTGCTGTAGCTTAACATTATATATAAGTACATATTTTTATTTTCGGGCTGTCGGGGATGACTGTCGGTGCAAGGTTCATGAAGGTTTATAAGTGTGAAAAAACTGCCGAGTGTTCGTAATTGTAAAGTGACTGACGAAGGAAAGACAGAAAGAAAGAACGATAATGGGAAAGAAAAAGGTACATGATAAGATAAAGAAAATATATAGAGAAAGAAATTGAGAAAAAATACATAATAAAATAAAGCAAATATATAGAGGAAGAAATTGAGAAAAAGTACATAATAAGAGAAAGAAAATATATAGAGAAAGAAACTGAGAAAAAGTACATAAGATAAAAAAAATATAGAGAGAAAGAAATTGAGAAAAATTACATAATAAAATAAAGCAAATATATAGAGGAAGAAATTGAGAAAAAGTACATAATAAGAGAAAGAAAATATATAGAGGAAGAAATTGAGAAAAAGTACATAATAAGATAAAGAAAATATATAGAGAAAGAAATTGAGAAAAAGTACATGATAAGATAAAGAAAATATATAGAGAAAGAAATTGAGAAAAAGTGCATAATAAGATAAAGCAAATATATAGAGAAAGAAATTGAGAAAAAGTACATAATAAGATAAAGAAAATATATAGAGAAAGAAATTGAGAAAAAGTACATAATAAGATAAAGCAAATATATAGAGAAAGAAATTGAGAAAAAGTACATAATAAGATAAAGAAAATATATAGAGAAAGAAATTGAGAAAAAGTATATAATAAGATAAAGAAAATATATAGAGAAAGAAATTGAGAAAAAGTACATAATAAGATAAAGAAAATATATAGAGAAAGAAATTGAGAAAAAGTACATAATAAGAGAAAGAAAATATATAGAGGAAGAAATTGAGAAAAAGTACATAATAAGAGAAAGAAAATATATAGAGGAAGAAATTGAGAAAAAGTACATAATAAGAGAAAGAAAATATATAGAGGAAGAAATTGAGAAAAAGTACATAATAAGAGAAAGAAAATATATAGAGGAAGAAATTGAGAAAAAGTACATAATAAGAGAAAGAAAATATATAGAGGAAGAAATTGAGAAAAAGTACATAAAAGATAAAGAAAATATATAGAGGAAGAAATTGAGAAAAAGTACATAAAAGATAAAGAAAATATATAGAGGAAGAAATTGAGAAAAAGTACATAATAAGATAAAGGAAATATATAGAGAAAGAAATTGAGAAAAAGTACATAAAAAATAAAGAAAATATATAGAAAAAGAAATTGAGAAAAAGTACATAAAAGATAAAGAAAATATATAGAGAAAGAAATTGAGAAAAAGTACATAAAAGATAAAGAAAATATATAGAGGAAGAAATTGAGAAAAAGTACATAATAAGATAAAGAAAATATATGGAGAAAGAAATTGAGAAAAAGTACATAAAAAATAAAGAAAATATATAGAAAAAGAAATTGAGAAAAAGTATATAATAAGATAAAGAAAATATATAGAGAAAGAAATTGAGAAAAAGTACATAATAAGATAAAGAAAATATATAGAGAAAGAAATTGAGAAAAAGTACATAATAAGATAAAGAAAATATATGGAGAAAGAAATTGAGAAAAAGTACATAATAAGATAAAGAAAATATATGGAGAAAGAAATTGAGAAAAAGTACATAATAAGATAAAGAAAATATATAGAGAAAGAAATTGAGAAAAAGTACATAAAAAATAAAGAAAATATATAGAGAAAGAAATTGAGAAAAAGTATATAATAAGATAAAGAAAATATATGGAGAAAGAAATTGAGAAAAAGTACATAATAAGATAAAGAAAATATATAGAGAAAGAAATTGAGAAAAAGTATATAATAAGATAAAGAAAATATATAGAGAAAGAAATTGAGAAAAAGTACATAATAAGATAAAGAAAATATATAGAGAAAGAAATTGAGAAAAAGTATATAATAAGATAAAGAAAATATATAGAGAAAGAAACTGAGAAAAAGTACATAATAAGATAAAGAAAATATATAGAGAAAAAAATTGGCGAATGAAAGAAAACAAAAAGATAAAAGAAAACAAAATGGATCAAGAAAACAAAATAAACATAAAGAAAAAAATGGAGAAGGATGGAAGGAAAGGAAGAAAGATAGAAAGAAAGAAAGATGAAAAGTAGGAATAACCGAAAGAAAATAAAAAGAAAAAAAGAAAAAAAATCGAAGGCAAAATAAACAAAGAAAGAAATGGAGAAGGATGAAAAGAAAGGAAGAAAGACAGACAGAAAGATGAAAGAATGAACGAAAGAAAATAAAAAAAATAAAAATAAATAAAATCGAAAATAAAATAAACAAAGGAAGAAATGGAGAAGGATGGAAGGAAAGGAAGAAAGATAGAAAGAAAGAAAGATGAAAAGTAGGAATGAACGAAAGAAAATAAAAAGAAAAAAAGAAAAATCGAAGGCAAAATAAACAAAGAAAGAAATGGAGAAGGATGGAAGGAAAGGAAGAAAGAAAGAAAGAAAGATGAAAAGTAGGAATGAACGAAAGAAAATAAAAATAAAAAATAAATAAAATCGAAAATAAAATAAACAAAGGAAGAAATGGAGAAGGATGAAAAGAAAGGAAGAAAGATAGACAGAAAGAAAGATAAAAAGGAAGAATGAACGAAAGAAAAGAAAAAGAAAAACAAAAGAAAAAAACAAAAATAAACTTGTGTTAAAAAAAAAACTTTAATGCTAATAAAGTTGTTTAAATAATCTTCTTTGTCTTGATCGCCTTTACGTTCATTCATAATAAGCTCTTTTTTTTTTTAGGGGTGGTGGGGGGAGGGGGGGGCTTTGGGCTACGGGTCGGATGCCCTTCCAGACGTTACGCGAAGGTACCGGGGTTCGAACCTTGGCTCTTCACTTCCATGAGTCGACGCTCTGAACCACTCGACCACCTGCTGTTATTATGTATACAAGCGTAGGTCCCCAGGTGTGTGTGTGTGTGTGTGTGTGTGTGTGTGTGTGTGTAAACAAACAGCGGATGACATGTAAACAAACAGACGAGGAGGTAAGGCGTGGGTGGTATTGAAGAAGGCTTAGGAGGAAGAGGAGGAGGAGGAGGAGGAGGAGGTGGAGGAAGAAGGAGCTATGAATAGGAGAAAGGAGATAGATCGAAGAGATAGGACGGGAAGGAGAAAAAGAAAAAGGGAAAGGAGGAGGAGGAGGAGGAGGAGGAAGGAGATATGAATAGGAGGAGAAAGGAGACGGAGTTAGTTAAGACGAGGAGGAGAAGAAAGAGGAGGAGGAGGAGGAGGAGGAGGAGGAGGAGGAGGATAAACGAAGGTGACGTCAGTAAACAAACAAAAAAGGTGATGAAAAGATGTTTGTAAAAAATGAAAACGATGATGATGAGTAAACAGAGAGAGAGAGAGAGAGAGAGAGAGAGAGAATCATGCAGCTCTATTACCTTAAAAGTAGTTGACGTCACCGAAATATACTCTCTCTCTCTCTCTCTCTCTGTAATGGCCTTAAAATTAATGGATGTCTTATTTTTCTCGTGTTCATTGTGAGAGAGAGAGAGAGAGAGAGAGAGAGAGAGAGAGAGAGAGAGAGAGAGAGAGAGAGAGAATGGGATAAGAAATAGCGACATCATTAATTCCAAGGCCCATTAAGACAAAAAAGAGAGAGACAGAGAGGGAAAAAATCGAGAACGAGAGGAATTCGTTTAAATTTAGAGAAAGACAGAAGGAGAGAAAATGTGAAAAAAGTGAGAAAGAAAGAAAAAAACGAATGAGAAAAAAAAATAAGGAAAGGAAGATAAAGAAGAGATAATGAGAGGAAGAATGAATGGCAATCTAATGAAGGAAAGAAAGAAGGAAGGAAAAAAATGGAGAGAAAACGTAAGAAAAATGTGAAAGAAAACGTAAAAAAAACAATGTGAAAGAAAACGTTAAAAAAAATGGAAAGAAAACGTAAAAAAACAATGTGAAAGAAAATGTTAAAAAAATGGAAAGAAAACGTAAAAAAACAATGTGAAAGAAAACGTTAAAAAAATGGAAAGAAAACGTAAAAAAACAATGTGAAAGAAAATGTGAAAAAAACAATGTGAAAGAAAACGTCAGAAAAATGTGAAAGAAAACGTTCTAAAAGAATGTGAAAGAAAACGTTAAAAAAAAGAAAACGTAAGAAAACATAAAAAGAAAAAAAACGTAAAAAAACTACGTTTAAGAAAACGTAAAAAAACAACAAAAGATGGGAAGAAAACGTAAAAAAAAGAATGAAAAAAAAAAAAAAATAGACGCCAAGCACTCGGAGAGTGCACACCCCCGCCAAAGATCGTCCTGAAAATTGGGATGGGCATCAACTGTGATCCTGTGCATCATATGGAAGCATTTGTTTCGAAATTTGATGAAATTTCACGGTCAAGGCCAAGCAAGGTGCGTCTTTCCATGAGCTAAAATATGAACCAAGTCTGAAGTCCCTACGATGACGAGAGCCGAAGTTATGGCCAATCTGATGTTTTGTGTGACCTTTACCTTGACCTTGACCCTTGACCTTTGACATAAAACATTTAATGGGTTCTATTATGGATGGACACGAAGCTTCCCTGAAAAATTGGTTGAGATATCCGCAAAATTGTGCTCAGGAGACTTAACGAACAAACAAATAAATAAATAAATAAATAAACAAATAAATAAATAAATAAATAAATAAACATACTGACCGGACCGGAAATATAACCTCCGCCAACTCCGTTGCCGGAGGTTACAAAGAAGGAAAGAAAGACTGAATTATAGCGAGAGAAAGTGAAGGAAAGAGAAAGTGAAAAAAAGAGATGGAAAAATAAAGAAAAAATGAAGAAAAAAGGAAAAGAAAGAAAGAAGGAAAGAGAAAGAATAATAGGAGAGAATGAGAGAATGATAAACTATACAAAAAGAAAGAAAGAAGGAAGAAAAGGAAAAAAACGAGAAAGAAAAAAGAAAAAAAAAAAGAATTAAAGTAGGAAAGAAAGACAACTGGAAGGATGAAGAGAGTAAAAGAAAGAGAAATTGAAAAAGGGAAAGACAGACAGAATAAGAAAGAAAGAAAAGAATGTAGGCGCAAAACGACACACACACACACACACACACACACACACACACACACACACACACACACACACAAGAAACTAAGAAAGAATGATGAAATAAAAAAAACAGAGAGAAAGAACACACACACACACACACACACACACACACACACACACACACACTCACCCAGGAAGTTTTGAGACCTGTCCTGAACTCGTACGTTGGTGGCTCCTCGCGGGATGGTGGTGACCTCGTAGTACCCCAGACGCCCTGAGGAGGAGGAGGAGGAGGAGGAGGTTAGGTTAGGTTAGGTCATGTCAGGAGACGGTCAAAGAATGGAAAGGGAAAGGGAGGGGAGTGTCGGGGAGGGAAAGGGAAGGGATAGGAAGGAAGGGGATGGAAGGGGAGGAGAGGGAAAGGAAGGAAAAGGAAGGGAGGGGAAGGGAAGGGAACGGAAGGGAAGAGAAGGAAGGGGATGGAAGAGAAGGGGAGGGAAAGGAAGGAAAAGGAAGGGAAGGGAAGAGGGGAGTGTCGGGGAGGGGCCGGGAAGGGAAGGGAGGGGATTGGAAGGGAAGGGCAGGAAGGGGGTGGATTGGAAGGGGAGGGAAAGGAAGGGAAAGGAAGGAAAGGGAAAAGGGGAGTGTAGGGGAGGAGAAGGGAAGGTAAGGGAGGGGATCGGAAGGGAAGGGAAGGAAGGGGATGGAAGGGAAGGGAAGGGAAGGAAGGAAAAGAAAGGAAAGGGAAAGGAGAGGGGAGTGTAGGGGAGGGGAAGGGAAGGGAAGGGAAGGAAGGGGATGGAAGGGGAGGGGAGGGAAAGGAAGGAAAAGAAAGGGAGGGGAAGGGAAGGGAACGGAAGGGAAGGAAGGGGATGGAAGGGAAGGGGAGGGAAAGGAAGGAAAAGAAAGGAAAGGGAAAGGAGAGGGGAGTGTAGGGGAGAGGAAGGGAAGGGAGGGGAACGGAAGGGAAGGGAAGGAAGGGGATGGAAGGGAAGGAGAGGGAAAGGAAGGAAAAGGAAGGGAAAGGAAAAGGAGAGGGAAGAAAAGGAAAGGGGAGGACGGAAGAAAGGAAGGGAAGGTAAGGGTCTGTTAATCTATCTTTTAATTCATCCATGTCTGCCTATCTGTCTATCAGTTTATATATATCAATCAAATAGTCTAGTTATCTGTCTACCCTTCCATCTCTCTATGCGTCTTTCAATCAATCAGTCAACAAATAAATAAATAGACAAACTTTTATTTTTACAGCAGAGGAGACAGAGCAAGGGCGTAAAAAAGAAAACAATAAAAAACAGCCCGCTACTTCTTTTTTTACAACAAAGGAGACAGCTCAAGGGCACACAAAAACGTAAACAATAAAAAAAAAAACCCCGCTAATTACAACCATCTATCAACACTTACTAGGTTTCTTCCCTCTGGACAACGACGATGACGATGATGACGAAGCTTCCACGGTCATCG
>NW_026110844.1:17500-45000 GCF_024679095.1 Eriocheir sinensis
CACCCACCTTGCATATACGGGACCCAGTTGTTGACCAGCCTGCCGAAGACCCGCCTGTTGTTGTACTTCCTGCACTGCGCCGCTCTGAAGGACACGCCGGAAGAAGCCTGACCCGGGACCGTGACGCAGGGGCGGGCGGCACACAGCGAGTACTCGACGCTGTCCCCCGCGCAGTGGTTGTGGCTGGTTCGAATCCCTGAGCCCGGCATGACCCTGGGGGAGCAAGAGAGAGAGAGAGAGAGAGATGAATAGATGGATGGACTGATTAATGGGTGGAAAGATACTGAAAGATAGATAGAAATAGATAGATATGAATAGATGGATGGATTGATTAATGGGAAGAAAGTTACTGACAGATAGATAGAAATAGGTAGATGGATGGGTAGATCAAGAGAGGGATAGATATTGAGAGAGACAGAGAGAGGGATAGAAAAAAAGCTTGAGATAGAGAAAGGGAATATATTAAGAGATAAGAGAGATAGAAAAGGAGACTGAAAGATAAAAAAAAAGATATTAAGAGAGAGAGAGAGAGAGAGAGAGAGAGAAATGGCTAAATTGATTGACAGAAAGAAAAAAAATATTGACAGGCAGATATAGAGGTGGATGAATGAGTAAGACGAGGGAGAGGAAGAGAAAAAGAAAGATATAGACAGACAGAGAGAGAGATAAAATGATTGACGGGCAGACAGATCGAGAAAAAGAGGAAAGAAAAAAAAATACTGGAAGATGGGGAAAAAATATTGACAGGAAAATAAAAAGAAATGGACAAAATAAAAGATAATGAGATAGATAAAGAAAGAAGAGATAGATATATAGATAGATAGGAAAATAGATAGATAAAAGAAAAATATATTGTGGGATAGATAGAGTGAAAGAAGGAGATTGAGATAGATACACAGACAGCTAGATAGAGACAAAGAAAAGAGAATTAGATAAAGAGATAAATGGAGAGAGAGAGAGAGAGAGAGAGAGATAATTAGATAGTGAGAGAATGAGAGAGGAAATGTACTTTAAAAATGTCTCTCAGTAATTTTCTATTTTTCACACACACACACACACACACACACACACACACACACACACACACACACACACACACTAATTAACAAACAGAAGAATTTTAATACCTCCACCATCAACACCACCACTACTAACACCACCAAAACTATTACCACCATTACTACTACTACTACTCCTACTACTATTACTACTACTACTACTACTACTACTACTACTACTACTTCTATTACTATTTTAGGAAGTAGAAGAGATTGGTGTGTGGCTGTATATAACATTGCCGTAGTAGTAGTAGTAGTAGTAGTAGTAGTAGTCGTAGTTGTAGTAGTAATAGTAGTAGTAGTAGTTGTGTGGTGAAGATGATGGTGATGGTCATGGAAAAAAAATGATAATAATAATAATAATAATAATAATAATAATAATAATAATAATAATAATAATAATAATAATAATAATAATAATAATAATAGTAAAAACAAACACAGATTAATTAGTGTCCAACAGTAGCACAAAGCAATGATCAATATCGATACATAAAAAAAAAAAACATATTTGATGGCATAGAAATTACATATGCACGCAATCTCTCTCTCTCTCTCTCTCTCTCTCTCTCTCTCTCTCTCTCTCTCTCTAATAATTACCCACAACCCCCTCGCGTATACAGATTATAGCTCTATTAATGCTTTTGGTGTGTGTGTGTGTGTGTGTGTGTGTGTGTGTGTGTGTGTTGTGTGTGTGTGTGTGTGTGTGTGTGTGTGTTGTGTGTGTGTGTGTGTGTGTGTGTGTTCTGTCAACCTAATCTATAAATGTCTGTCTCCCACCCCCACCCTCTCTCTCTCTCTCTCTCTCTCTCTCTCTCTCTCTCTCTCTTCATAAAGGAGACGTAACATGTTCCAACGTGTACAGAACAGGTCTCGGACGCGACTCACCTGGGATACTTGGTCACACACGTCCTTGACCTCGACCTGACCCCGCCGCCACAAGACCTGCAAAGGGGAGGAAGGGGGGTTAGAAGGTGGTGGTGGTGGTGGTGGTGGTGGTGGTAGGCGAAGGAGGAGGAGGGGGTAAAGGAAGAAGAAGAAGAAGAAGAAGAAGAAGAAGAAGAAGAAGAAGAAGAAGAAAAAGAAGAAGAAGAAGAAGAAGAAAGAAAAGGAGAAAGAAAAGAAAAGGAAAATGCAGAAAAGGAGAAGAAGGGAAGAAAGAGGAGGAGGAGGAGGAGGAGGACGAGGACGAGGAGGACGAGGAGGAGGAGAAAGAAGAAGAAGAGGAGGAGACATAGATAGATTTTGATAGTTGGATTAATAGATAGATAGATAGATAGACAGAGAGAGAGAGTCAATGAAATAAAAGTCAGCAGGTGCCTTTTCTCTCTCTCTCTCTCTCTCTCTCTCTCTCTCTCACACTCTCTCTCTCTCTCTAGCTAATCCGTCAAGGGCTTTACCGGGAAACAAATGAAAGCGGGAAGGAAAAAAAGAGTAATTAGTTTTCCTCTTCGTGGTTCAGACAAGTATTAATAAAGTTTGAAACGGAATCGGCTTTTTTTTTTCTTCTTTTTCCTCTCCGTGTTTAAGTATTCATCTTTTTCTTCTTTGGGTTCGTTTCTATTTCTCTTTTTGCATCTTTTTCTTCCTCTTCTTCTTTTTTTTACTTTTCTTCTTCTTCTTCTTCATCATCTTCTTCTTTTTCGTCTTCTTCTTTTTCCTCTTCTTCTTCTTCTTCTTCTTCTTATTATTATTATTATTATTATTATTCCTCTTTTTTTTTTTTCTTCTTCTTCTTCTTCTTCTTCTTCTTCTTCTTCTTCTTCTTCTTCTGCTTCTGTTTGTCTCTTTCTTTTTCTGTTTCAATTCCCTTGTTCATTTTTTTTCTGATTTTCTTTTCTCCTCCTTTTCCTTTCTCCTCCTCTTCCTATTTTCTCTTCCTTTCCTTTGCTCCTTTTCCTTCTTCCTTTTACTTTTTCCTACTTTTCTTTTCACCTTCTTTTCCTCTCTCCTCCTATACTGTTCTCCTTTTCCTCTCTCTTCATTTTCCTTTTCCTTTTTTTATCTCCTTTACTCTTTTTCATTATTTCCTTGTTCCTACTTTTTGTTTCTTCTACTTTTCCTTTCTCCTCCTTTTTCTTTGTGCTTGTTTCCTCCTTTTCCTTTCTACTTTTTCTTCTTTTTTCCTTCATTTGCTTTCCCATCCTTTCCCTTTTTTTCTTTTCCTTTCTTCTAGTTTTCCCTTCGCCGCGTCTCTCCACTGTACTTTCTCCTGTTTTTTCCTTTTTCTTTCCTTTAATTTCTCTTTCTTTCCCCTTTTCCTTTCTCCTCCTTCTCCTCTATCCTTCTTCTCCTCTTCCTTCCTCTTCAGTTTCTTTTTTCCTACTTCCCTCTTCTCCTTTTGCTTATTTCCTTATTTTCCTCTCTCCTCGTATTCTTTACTCCTTTTTCCCTGGCCTGGAAGCCCTCCTTTTCATGAGGTGCAAGGAAACCCTGAGCCGATTGGCAACTGTTGGAAAAAAATAGAAAAAAAATATTAAGACATACTTTACTGCATTTCAACAGTATTGGTTTACAATAATAAGTATTTGTGAACACGGTTGCGGGAAAATTTCTGTAAAAAACAAATCGCATTGCTATGTATTATGAAAAAAAAAAAAGTATACGAATTATATGAAAACAAAGTATTCTGTATAACTCTTGAGAGGTGTCCAGTGACCCTGGCAGCCAGTGAATCCTCAATGTTGCAGGAAACATGTCGCCGGGAACAAATGTAAAACACTCATTTTACGCGCGCAGATACGGCGGTACTGATGTATCATGGTGAATATGCAGCAACATTCTGTAAATTTGAGTTAGTTACCTATCATTCCAATCCATGGCATTCATCAAACAGCACACTGGAGTGCTTTGGACACACAGGCTTACTGCAGTGAATGCAGTAAATCCTGGGTCTGTCTGGCTCCTTTTGCCGGACAGAAGAAACACCTCTTTCTGCTGTGTGACGCTGCTTCCCTGTCCCTAAACTCTCTCGTGTGATGTCCAAGCAAGACCGAATCGCTGAGCTTACTCATAATATGGAAAATATGGAAAAAAGATGACGTTTACATTTTTTTTCACAACAGCACCGATACAGGAAACCATCTATCGAATGACACAAGGGAAAATGGCGATCCTCGTGCTTGCAACGTGATGCAAGTACTCCAACGAAAGTCCTCACACCAAAGAAATGCTGCCAAGTCACTCATTCAACGATCTGCCTCATAACGTGGACGTTGTCACGCATCAGCGAATAAAAGATAAATAAATAAAAAAGCACAAAGGTTAACGTAAACTCACACCCCTCAAAAAAATTCCTACATGTCGTCACACCTGGGTCAAAATGGCCACTTCCAAAACTTTTTTTGACAACAAAAATAACGTTACAGGAAACGCTGTGCCGCATGGCACACGGGGCACTCATACCAGAGCAGTGAGAAGGAGCAGCGGACTGTGATACTGTCTCCTCAGCAGGGCACCCGACGCACTGATACATGCCAGGAATGAGTTGAAAAGGTCGGGCAAGGTTAACCACAGTGAGCGCGAGTTTCAAAAACACCTTAATTTTTGTGCCAAACGGCTTACGGTTTCCATTCTACGGTTAATTTCTCTTCCTCTCCCCTTTTCCTTTCTCCTCCTTCTCCTCTCTCCTTCTCCTCCTTTCCCTTCCTCTTCAGTTTACTTTTCCCTACTTCCCTCTTCTCCTCCTTTTGCCTATTTACTTATTTTTCTCTCTCCTCCTATTCTTTACTCCTTTTCCTTCTTCTCCTATCTAATTTTTGTTTCTCCTTTTCCTCTTTTTTACTTTTTCCTTCATTTCCTTTCCCTATTTTTCCTTTCTCCTCCTTTTCCTTTGTACTTGTTTCCTCCTTTTCCTTTCTACTTTTTCTTACCTCCTCCCATTCCTACTTTCTCATAATTTTACTTTCTCTTAATTTCCTTTTTTACTCTTATTTTCTTACTTTATTTTCTTCTCCTTTTCCTTTTTTCCTCATTTCCCTTTCTCCTTTTCTTCCATTTTCTTTCTTTTCCTTTTTCTCCTCCTTTTTCATTCTTACTCCTTCTCCTACTTTTCCCTTCTCTTCCTTTTCCTCTCCTCCTTTTCTTACTCTTTCCTACTTTTCCTCTCTCCTACTTTTCTTGTCTGTCTGTCTGTCTCTCTCTCAGTCTGTCTGTCTGTCTGTCTGTCTGTCTGTCTGTCTGTCTGTCTGTCTCTCTCTCTCTCTCTCTCTCTCTCTCTTCTTTTCCTGTCCTACATTATCTTTTATTCGTTATTCTGAGGTAAATATTAATAAAGTTATGCAGAATAATTACTTTTTTCTCCTTCAGTAATAATTCATCTTTGTTTGATTAATACTCACTTCTTCTTCTTCTTCTTCTTCTTCTTCTTCTTCTTCTTCTTCTTTTGTCTCCATTGATTGTTTTTTTATGTTTCCTCTTCTTTTTATTTTCTTCTTCTTCTTCTTCTTCTTCTTCTTCTTCTTCTTCTTCTTTTTCATCTTGTTCTTTTTCTTCATCTTCTTCTTCTTTTTCTTCTTCTTCTTCTTCTTCATCTTCTTCATCTTCTTCTTCTTTTTCTTCTTCATCATCTTCTTCTTCTTCTTCTTCTTCTTTTTCTTTATCTTCTTTTTTATCTTTTTCGTTTTCTTGTTCTTGTTCATTTTCTTCTTCTTCTTCTTCTTCTTTTTCATCTTCTTCTTTTCCATCTTCTTCATCTTCTTCTTTTTCATCTTCTTCTTCATCTTCTTCTTCTTCTTCTTCTTCTTCTTCTTCTTCTTTTTCTTTATCTTCTTCTCTATCTTTTTCTTTTTCTTGTTCTTGTTCATCTTCTTCTTCTTCTTCTTCTTCTTCTTCTTTTTCATCATCTTCTTCTTCTTCTTCTTCTTCTTCTTTTTCATCTTCTTCTTCTTCTTTTTCATCTTCTTCTTTTTTTCTTCTTCTTCATCTTCTTTTTCATCTTCTTCTTCTTCTTCTTTTTCATCTTCTTCTTCTTCTTCTTCTTCTTTTTTTTTCTTCTTCTTCTTCTTCTTCTTCTTCTTCTTCTTCTTCTTTTTCTTTATCTTCTTCTTTATCTTTTTCTTTTTCTTGTTCTTGTTCTTGTTCATCTTCTTTTTCATTTTCTTCTTCTTCTTCTTCTTCTTCTTCTTCTTCTTCTTCTTCTTCTTTTTCATCTTCTTCTTCTTATTTTTCATCTTCTTCTTCTTCTTCTTCTTCTTCTTCTTCTTCTTCTTCTTCTTCTTCTTCTTCTTCTTCTTCTTCTTCATCTTCTTCTTCTTCTTCTTCTTCTTCTTCTTCTTCTTCTTCTTCTTCTTCTTCTTCTTCTTCATCTTCTTCTTCTTCTTTTTCATCTTCTTCTTCTTCTTCTTCTTCTTCTTCTTCTTCTTCTTCTTCTTCTTCTCTCTCTCTCTCTCTCTCTCTCTCTCTCTCTCTCTCTCTCTCTCTCTCTCTCTCTCTCTCTCTCTCTCTCTCTCTCTCTCTCCTTTAGTTTCATTTTACGATTCTATTTTTATTTTATTTTTATAACAGGCAATAAAATCACATCTCCTCCTCCTCCTCCTCCTCCTTCTCTTCTTCCTCTTCCTCCTGCTCTTCCAATACTTCCTCCTCTCCTCCTTCTCCTCTTCTTCCTCTCCTTTTCCTTCTTCTTTTTGTTTTTCTTCTTCTTTTTTCCTTCCTCCTCCTCCTCCTCCTCGTCCTTCTTTTCTTTCTTTTTCTCGTTTTCCTTCTTTACCTCCTCCTCCTCCTTCTCAACCTCCTCCTCCTCCTCCTCCTCCTCCTCCACCTCCTCCTTCCCCTCCTCCTCCTCCTCTTTCTTAACCTCCTCCTCCTCCTCCTCCTCTTTCTCAACCTCCTCCTCCTCCTCCTCCTCCTCCTTCTCAACCTCCTCCTCCTCCTCCTCCTCCTCCTCCTCCTCTTCCTCCTTTTACTCATCCTCGTCCTTCTTGTCTTCCCTATCGTACTCCTTTTCCTCTTCCTCTTCTTCCTCCTCCTTCTCTTCTACCTCCTCCTCTACCTCTTCTTCCTCCTCCTCCTTCTCCTGTACAGCGCTTAAACAGTGACCTCTTACCTCTTTGACCCTCGACTTTTGACCTTGACACACACACAAAAAAAAACATACGAGTGTCCTTTGCTTCAGTGACCCACGACCTTCTTTAACACCCCCCTGACCTTTGACTTCCGACCTTGACCCATTACTAATATATAAACACAGGAGTGACATTTGCTTGCCACACTAAAATTAATTAAATATATCAGTGACCCTTGACCTTCATTTTCTTTGAGCTTATTTTTCCTCTTAGGTCACAACTTTGCTTCCTTTTGACCTTCCTTGACCTCTTTGGCCTTCCTCGATATCTCTTGACACAATTCTGACCTACTTTGACCTCTTTTGACACACCTTAGACTCCTTTTTTGACCTACTTTGACCTCTTTCGACACACCTTAGACTCCTTTTTTGACCTACTTTGACCTCTTTTGACACACCTTAGACTCCTTTTTTGACCTACTTTGACCTCTTTTGACACACCTTTGATTCCTTTTTTACCCCCCACGACCTTTTTTGACCTCTTTTGACACACCTTTGACCCCTTTTTTTTACCCCCTGTGACTTTTTTGACCTACTTTTGGCCTTCTTTGACCTCCCCTAACACACCTTAGATCGTTTTGACCCACCTTCACCCCACTTGACACAATCCTGACCTCTCTTGACCTTCCTTGACACACCTTTGACCTCTTTTGACTACCCTTGACCCCAGATGACACAATTCTGCTCTCTCATGACCTTATTTTGATACATTTGAATTACTTTGAACCTTCATTTACCTCCTTTGACCTTCTTTGACCTCCTTTTGCTTCCTTTGGGTGCTGGGTCCTCTGCTTTTTATTATTTACATCAATGACTTGGACACAGGAATTAGTAGCGATGTCAGTAAGTTCGCAGATGATACCAAGATCGGTAGAGTAATCCAATCAGACAGCGACGCTACCGTTCTCCAGGATGAGCTTGACAGACTATATGATTGGGCGGGGAAGTGGCAGATGGAATTCAATGTCGGGAAGTGTAGCATTCTGAGTGTAGGTAGGAATAACCCCTCACACAATTACTCCTTAAATGACACTCCTCTAAGCAGGTCTGGGCGTGAGAGAGACTTAGGAGTCCTAGTGAGCGCTGACCTCCGTCCTAGGGCTCAATGCATTCAGGCTAAAAATCGGGCAAACAGAGTACTTGGTTTCATCTCAAGGAGCGTGAGCAATAGGAGCGCTGAAGTCATCCTCAAACTTTACTTAGCACTAGTTCGACCTCATCTCGATTATGCAATTCAGTTCTGGTCCCCCTACTATAGAATGGATATCAAGATGTTAGAATCTGTACAGAGGAGGATGACAAAGATGATTCAGGGGGTGAGAAACTTGCCTTATGAAGACAGGCTGAAGCATTTAAATCTACACTCTCTAGAAAGGCGAAGGTTGCGAGGAGACTTGATCGAAGTTTATAAATGGATGAAGGGATTTAATAAAGGGGATGTCAATAAAATTTTGCGAGTGAAAGAGCCGGGTAGGACGCGTGGCAATGGTTTTAAGTTAGAGAAATTTAGATTCAACAAAGACATAGGCAAGAATTGGTTCACCAATAGAGTGGTGGATGAATGGAACAGGCTTGGGAGCCATGTTATGGGTGTCAATATCGTAGATACATTCAAGAAGAGGTTAGATAAAGCCATGGATGGTGAGGTAAGGTGGGGTTGAGTGTACAGGAGCTGCCTTGTATAGGCCAACCGGCCTCTTGCAGACTCCTTACGTTCTTATGTTCTTAAGTTCTTTGACCCTGCTTTTGCTTTCTTTAGCCTTCTTTGACCATATTTTTACCTCCTTTGACCTTTTTTGACCTCCTTTGACCTCCTTTGACCCTTCTTATACATTTTGACCCTCTTTTTACCTCCTTTGACCCTCCTTTTGCTTCCTTTGACCCTCCTTTTGCTTCCTTTGACCTTCTTTGACCATCGTTTTACCTCCTTTGACCTTTTTTGACCTCCTCTGATCTCCTCTGACCCTTCTTTTTACTTCCTTTGATCTTTTTTTGACCCTCCATTTACCTTCTTTGACCTTCCTTGACTCTTTGACCTACTTTGACACACATTGGAACTCCTTTGACACAATTTGACCTAGCTTGACACACTCTTGACCTCCTTTGCCACACTTTTGAATTTCCATGACTTTTTTGACACATCTTTGACCTCGTGTGAGCAACTTTCCCCTTCATTGACCTCCTTAGACACAGTTTGACCTCCCTTGACCTCCTCTGACCTAATTTGACATTCTTGACCTCCCATGACACACTTTCGACTTTCCTTTACATATATATGACCTCCCTTGACCTTTTCGACCCACTTTTGATCTCCCTTTACACATATATGACCTCCTTTGACCTACTTCGACAGACATTTAACCTTTGACACAATTTTGACCCCTCCTGATCAAGTTTGACACACTCTTGACCTACCTTGACAAAACTTTGACCTCCCTTGACCTACTTTACCCTCCCTTGACCTACTTTACCCTTCTTTGACCTCCCTTGACCTACTTTACCCTTCTTTGACCTCCCTTGACCTATTTTACCCTTCTTTGACCTACTTTACCAATCTTTGACCTCCTTTGACCTGCTTTACCCATCTTTGACCTCCCTTGACCTACTTTACCCTTCTTTGACCACCCTTGACCTACTTTCCCATCTTTGACCTCCTTTGACACAATCTGACCTCCACTGACACGACTTCGACCTCCCTTGACCTCTCCTGACTCTTACCTGGAGCAGCCGTCCCACGCTCCCCATCGCGACCACTCCGTCATGACCTCGTTGACGTGCGGCAGGGGACCCACGTGGGCGCGGTGCGACACATGGGCCGTGCCGACCTTCGTGCGCGACCAGTAGTAGACCGGCGCGCCCTGGTACGCCCCGCCCACACCAGCCTGCCAGCCAACCAGGGGAGAGGACGTGGGGTTAGCGGGAAGGTGTCCATGGTAGCGATGACAATGATGATGATGATGATGATATAATGATGAGGAGGAGAAGGAGGAGGAAGAGGAAGAAGAAAAGAAGAGGAAGAAGAAGAAGAAAAGGAAGAAGAGAAGAGGAAAAAAGAAGAGGAAGAAGAAAAGAAGAAAAAGAAGAAGAAGAGGAAAAGGAGGAGGAGGAGGAGGAGGATAGTAGAGGGGGTATTAATGATGAAAATGAACATAATGATGATAGTAGTAGTAGTAGTAGTGGTAGTAGTAGTAAGTTGTAGTAGTAATAGTAAGTTGTAGTAGCAGCAGAAGTAGTGGTAGTAATAGGCGCACCTAACATCACCATAGCCGATCCAGGATTCAGGACGTTTCCTAAGTCAAAGGCGGTAACGTTATAATTGTATTTCGTAAAGAATCCTTATAACCAAAAACTAACTAAAATTATGAGTATTCTTTTTCTTGAACACAACATTGAATAAACAACAGAACAATAATATGAAAATACGTATAGCCACCGTTGCCAGATTGTCGTACTCAGAGCATTGTATTTACCTGTTTCTGACGCCTAACTATTGCCAAGAAAAATCAGGATTTAACTGTTAACGATAACTATAAATTAGTTTCGTTATTGGAACCCAGAAGACAGTTTGGGGTAGGGAGTTGGGTATTACAATCGGCTGAGTACGACAATCTGGCAACGTTGAGGCTGTACCCCGCAGGCCCCAGGCAACAGGCCCGTCATTTTGAGGGTATCATATACCTGAAATAGCATATTTTTTACTGCGCAAAGCAGGTGATGTCACTTATTGTGACTTCGTGAGCTTTCATATTTATCTATTTGTGTATATTTCATGGTGGCAAAACTTAAATTACTAGTTTCATTTTTACTAATGACACGAATTTGTGACTGTTTATCACAATAGAACTTCACTCTAATAAGTGAATCAGACTCCACAGAAATATTACCAGTGTGTGTATGAATGAATACAAAGATAAGCACATACTCTGATTTAACTCTAGGATGTCTCGTGGATCATTAATAAATAAAAACAAAATATCCGGATAGGCTACTCTTTAGCCCGTTACCTTCAATGGCCCCCCAAAAAACTGTCCCTCCGCCAAGATTGTACCCCACGTTTGGTGATGTTAGGTGCGCCTATTGGCTGAGACTAGAAAGGGAGATGAGATAGAGAGAGAGAGAGAGAGAGAGAGAGAGAGAGAGAGAGAGGGGAAAGCAAGTCGACATTCTGTTCCTCCCTTCACCTCTTTTCCACACTTTCTGTAAGCGTCACGGAGGGTCAGCTGGTCTCTATGGGAACCCCCACTCTCTCTCTCTCTCTCTCTCTCTCTCTCTCTAGTGATTTCCAAGTATAGAGGTCGAGGAGGAGGAGGAGGAAGAAGGAAAATGCTGGAAGAGAAGGAGAGAGAGAGAGAGAGAGAGAGAGAGAGAGAGGAAATAATTTGAATGGAAGGAGAGACGGAGGAAAGGAAAGAATAAGAAATAAAGGAGAGGTGGAGCAATTCTCTCTCTCTCTCTCTCTCTCTCTCTCTCTCTCTCTCTCTCTCTCTCTCTCTCTCTCTCTCTCCCCTTCATCGTTTTCTCTTCTTCCATAACACACACACACACACACACACACACACACACACACACACACGCACGCACACACACACACGCACACACACACACACACACACGGCGTCCATGTCTTCAAGTTTTGTCTTCTGTAGTTTGAAAGCCTTGCAATAGTCATCTTCCTCTTCTTCTTGTGGCCTGTCTGTGATGTCCTCTTCTTTCTCTTCTTCTTGTTGCCTGCTTTTCGTCTCCTCTTCTTCTTGTGTCCTGTTCGTCTTGTCCTCTTCCTCCTCTTCTTCTTGTGTCCTGTTCGTCTTGTCCTCTTCCTCCTCTTCTTCTTGTGTCCTGTTCGTCTTGTCCTCTTCCTCCTCTTTTTCTTGTGTCCTGTTCGTCTTGTCCTTTTCCTCCTCTTCTTCTTGTGGCCTGTTTGTCTTGTCCTCTTCCTCCTCTTCTTCTTGTGTCCTGTTCGTCTTGTCCTCTTCCTCCTCTTCTTCTTGTGGCCTGTTTGTCTTGTCCTCTTCCTCCTCTTCTTCTTGTGGCTTGTTTGTCTTGTCCTCTTCCTCCTCTTCGTCTTGTGGCCTGTTCTTCTTATCCTCTTCCTCTTCTTCTTGTGGCCTGTTCTTCTTATCCTCTTCCTCCTCTTCTTGTGGCCTGTTCGTCTTGTCCTTTTCCTCCTCTTCTTCTTGTGGCCTGTTCGTCTTGTCCTCTTCCTCCTCTTCTTCTTGTGGCCTGTTTTTCTTGTCATCTTCCTCTTCTTCTTGTCCTTTTCCTCCTCTTCTTTTTGTCTTCTTTCTCTTCTTCTTGTGGTTTGTCTTTCGTGTCTTGTGATCTGCTTATCGTGTCTTCCTCCTCTTCTTCTTGTGGCGTGGTTTTCTGTGTCCTCTTCTTCCTCTTCTTGTGGTTCACCGTCCGCCAATGAACCTCAAGATGGAGCCTGGAGGGTTGTTGAGCGGAGTGTCTGCATGACTGGCGAGTGCTGGGAAGTGTGCTACAATGGATTCGGTGACCAGATGATGACGTTCTTTAGCCCACCACTACTCGTGCTAAGCTTGGTTGTGTTTATGTGTGCTGCAGATGGCAGGTGTGAATGTTCCTCGTCTATTTCTCGTTTATAATGGCCGCGTGAACTACTGCAGGAAGCATAGTTACAGAGGTTCGAATTCTCAGATGCTTTCGACTCATAACAAATAATTTCAAAGGCCATAGAGGTTAGTCGGGTTCTCATGAGTTTTTAAATATTCATGGTGCGGAAGCCTCGTCAAACTATCCTTAGGCTCATAAAACTACCCATGGACATAGCCACAACCTTTAACCCGGTAGCTGCGGGGATCATATTTCTTAAGGGCCCCTCTAAGCGAGAAAAATGAGACAAAAACATCACTCACGCAAACCATTTCATAATATCTATCAACGCATTTGTGATCAGTTTATGCATCATCTATTTTGGGGGGTTTATATCATGGCAAAAATTTGGCCCGTCGCTGGTACACGGTAAAGCCACAAATGAGGCCCGTCGCTGCTACTGGGTTAAAGAAATTTCCTGTGTGGATTCCTAAAATTTCCTACTTTTTATATCAACGCCAAACACTAGACAAGGAATTTTCGTCGTATGTTGTGTTTGGCTGGGGAGCTTACAAACTTGCTGCATTGGACTGTAAAATTGACCCATATTCTTCAACATCTCGGCGTCAGGCACACATCTGACAAGGCTTTCGTAGGGGTTGTGGGCTTTTTCAGGGGTAGTTTTATGACCTTGGTAGTAGTTTGACCCCTCTTCTGTACCATGAACGTGGAAAAACAATGATTATGCCTCGATTAATCTCCCTTTCGCTTACATTTCGGCGTCAGGCACACACATTTGATAACGCTTTCGTAGGGGTTGTGGGCTTTTTCAGGGGTAGTTTTATGACCTTGGTAGTAGTTTGACCCTTCTTCTGTACCATGAACGTGGGAAAACAATTATTATACCTCGATTAATCTCCCTTTCATTTCGGCGTCAGGCACACATTTGACAAGGCTTTCGTAGGGGTTGTGGGCATTTTTAGGGGTAGTTTTATGACCATGGTAGTAGTTTGACCCTTCTTCTGTACCATGAACGTGGAAAAACAATGATTATGCCTCGACTAATCTCCCTTTCGCTTAAACATTTTGGCGTCAGGCACACATTTGACAAGGCTTTCGTAGGGGTTGTGGGCTTTTCCGGGGGTAGTTTTATGACCTTGATAGTATTTTGACCCTTCTTCTGTACCATGAACGTGGGAAAACAATGATTATGCCTCGATTAATCTCCCTTTCGCTTAAACATTTTGCCGTCAGGCACACACATTTGACAAGGCTTTCGTAGGGGTTGTGGGGTTTTTCAGGGGTAGTTTTATGACCTTGGTAGTAGTTTGACCCTTCTTCTGTACCATGAACGTGAAAAAACAATGATTATGCCTCGATTAATCTCCCTTTCGCTTATATTTCGGCGTCAGGCACACATTTGATAAGGTTTTCGTAAGGGTTGTGGGCATTTTTAGAGGTATTTTTATGACCTTGGTAGTAGTTTGACCCTTCTTTTGTACCATGAACGTGGGAAAACAATTATTATGCCTCGATTAATCTTCTTTTCATTTCGGCGTCAGGCACACACATTTAATAAGGCTTTCGTAGGGGTTGTGGGCTTTTTCAGGGGTAGTTTTATGACCTTGGTAGTATTTTGACCCTTCTTCTGTACCATGAACGTGGAAAAACAGTGATTATGCCTCGATTAATATCCCTTTCGGCGTCAGGCACACATTTGACAAGGCTTTCGTAGGGTTGTGGGCTTTTTCAGGGGTAGTTTTATGACCTTGGTAGTAGTTTGACCCTTCTTCTGTACCATGAACGTGGAAAAACAATGATTATGCCTAGATTAATATCCCTTTTGCTTAAACATTTTAGCGTCAGGCGCACACATTTGACAAGGCTTTCGTAGGGGTTGTGGGCATTTTTAGAGGTAGTTTTATGACTATGGTAGTAGTTTGACCCTTCTTCTGTACCATGAACGTGGAAAAACAATGATTATAACCCGATTAATCTTCTTTTCGCCTTTTGCAAATCGCTTGGAAAAAGAAGAGTAGCAAGACACTTCTTCCGAAACTGAACCTCTCTTTGTGGCATGGCGATCTATTTTCGTTACAGGAGAGGCGCCTAGCAAGTTTTTCTTTTTGGCATGGCGATCTATTTTCGTTCCAGGAGAGGCGCCTAGCAAGTTTTTCTTTTTGGCATGGCGATCTATTTTCGTTCCAGGAGAGGCGTCTAGCGAGCTTTTCTTTTTGGCATGGCGATCTATTTTCGTTACAGGAGAGGCGCCTAGCGAGCTTTTCTTTTTGGCATGGCGATCTATTTTCGTTACAGGAGAGGCGCCTAGCGAGCTTTTCTTTTTGGCATGGCGATCTATTTTCGTTACAGGAGAGGCGTCTAGCGAGCTTTTCTTTTTAGCAAGGTGATCTATTTTCGTTACAGGAGAGGCGCCTAGCGAGCTTTTCTTTTTGGCATGGTGATCTATTTTCGTTACAGGAGAGGCGTCTAGCGAGCTTTTCTTTTTGGCATGGTGATCTATTTTCGTTACAGGAGAGGCGCCTAGCGAGCTTTTCTTTTTGGCATGGTGATCTATTTTCGTTACAGGAGAGGCGCCTAGCGAGCTTTTCTTTTTGGCAAGGAGATCTATTTTCGTTACAGGAGAGGCGCCTAGCGAGCTTTTCTTTTTGGCAAGGAGATCTATTTTCGTTACAGGAGAGGCGCCTAGCGAGCTTTTCTTTTTGGCAAGGTGATCTATTTTCGTTACAGGAGAGGCGTCTAGCGAGCTTTTCTTTTTGGCATGGTGATCTATTTTCGTTACAGGAGAGGCGTCTAGCGAGCTTTTCTTTTTAGCAAGGTGATCTATTTTCGTTACAGGAGAGGCGTCTAGCGAGCTTTTCTTTTTAGCATGGTGATCTATTTTCGTTACAGGAGAGGCGTCTAGCGAGCTTTTCTTTTTGGCATGGTGATCTATTTTCGTTACAGGAGAGGCGCCTAGCGAGCTTTTCTTTTTCCCTTGAGCTGCTTCCCTTACTGTATAAAAAATAAGGTGAGAGGTGGACGCATGGAATAGACAATAGAGGAAACGAACTGCCAGCCCCTTGGTACGCCCTCTCCACCTGTCTGCCGATATTACAAGGCCTGGTGGGGACGTGGGGCGGGGTGAGGGCGGCAGCACACACCTTTGAACAGCTGGGAAGTGAAGCGTCTCGGCGGCTCGGCTCTGTTCAGGCAGACCCAGGGAGGGTGTGAGGTTTGCCCGGCCTGTCTTGCTTGTTAGCGGCGCGGCATCCTTGCACGGCCGAGCACACACACACACACACACACACACACACACACACACACACACACACACAACTGCTGCAACACACGACACAGTGGCAAAAAAAGGCCTATTATAGAGTCAAGGATACAGGTAGTCGTAGAAGTGGTATAAAAAAATAGTAGTAGTAGTAGTAGTAGTAGTATAGTAGCAGTAGTAGTAGTAGTAGTAGTAGTAGTAGTAGTAGTAGTAGTAGTGGTGGTGGTGGTGGTGGTAGTACTAGTAGTAGAAGCAGTAGTAGTAGTAGTGCAATAATAATAAAAAAAAACAATAATGAGTAAAAATAGAATAAATTTCTTGGGATTTCTGATTTTTTTTTCCTGTATGTCGTGTGTGTGTGTGTGTGTGTGTGTGTGTGTGTGTGTGTGTGTGTGTGTGTGTGTGTGTGTGTGTGTGTGTGTGTGTGTGTGTGTGTGTGTGTGTGTGTGTGTGTGTGTAACTCCCCTCTTCTTCACAGTTGATTAAGACCAAATATAATAATAATTTTCCTCATTCCCTTTGAAGCAATTAATTAACTCTCTCTCTCTCTCTCTCTCTCTCTCTCTCTCTCTCTCTCTCTCTCTCTCTCTCTCTCTCTCTCTCTCTCTCTCTCTCTCTCTCTCTCTCTCTCTCTCTCTCTCTCTCTCTCTCTCTCTCTCTCTCTCTCTTTGATGTCAGATTTCCAGATGAATTGGTTAATGTTATTGTGTTAATGGTGAATGCAACTTTTCATTACCAAAATTGCCACTGCTGCTGCTGCTACATATGTTACTACCACCACCACCACCACCACTACTACTACTACTACTACTACTACTACTACTACTACTACAAATATTACTGTTACTGTTTACTACTTACACTGGTGCTAACACACACACACACACACACACACACACACACACACACACACACACACAATCAGCCCTCACCTTAATCTCTCTACTTAACGTAATTATGATCAGATAATTTCTTCGGTTATCATCTCTCTCTCTCTCTCTTAACTTAAAAATCCTTAGTTTCAATGCGCGTAGCCTAAGAAACAAATTTGATGAACTGAGATGTCTTGCTTTAACAGAAAATTTTGACATAATTGCTATAACCGAAACATTTATCGACACCACAAATATTGATTTAAGTTCCGAATACAACATAGATGGCTACAGACTCTTCAACAAAGATCGTGTAAACCGTAGAGGCGGTGGCGTCGCCCTTTATGTCAAAAGCTATTTGCAACCCACCGACAAAACACCGGGAAACAGTAACGTTGAACATTTGTGCGTGCGAGTAAACATTGCAAAAGTCAATTTAAATATATCTGTCACCTACAGACCTCCCGGGCAATCACTCGATGACGACCTTGAAATGTACAGCGTCTTAAGGCAGTCACTTAATAACAACGACTCACTGATATTAGGAGACTTTAACCTCCCCCATATCGACTGGGCGACACTGTCAGGCACAGAAGGCGAGTCACATAGAATGATCGAATTTCTAGAAGAAAATTATCTAAGCCAAATGGTTTCTGAGCCAACTCGACAAAATAATATACTCGACCTTGTTATAACGACCCAAGATAACCTAGTCAGTAGTGTCACGGTAGGAGAACACCTCGGTTCTTGCGATCATAAATTAGTGCGCGTCGACATTAAAGCTCAATCATCAGTGACTGAAAATAAAGTAAAGGTGCCCAATTTCAAAAGAGCTAACTTCGTAGAAATCCGACAAAAACTAACAGAAATACAACTATCAGATGACGGCAACGTAGAGGAAGCCTGGCTAAGCCTTAAAATCACTTACTCACTCAGCAGAACACATTCGTCCCCTTGTGCGAGAAGCGAATTAACACTAATAAAAGCCCACCGTGGTTTAATAGCGAAATTAAACAATCAGTCAATGAGAGAAAATTGTTTTACAGGTTAAAGAAAGAACAAAGCACGCCCGAGAACATTAGACTCTATAATGATGCCAGGCGACGAGTAAAAGACTAGTAGGTCAGGCAAAGGGTAGACATTAATAAAATATTGCAGCAAACTGTAAAATTAACCCGAAATCTTTCTTCAGTTACATAAACAACAGAAAGGCGATCAAAAGTGGTATTGGACCTTTAACAAACAGCGACGGTGCACTAGTGACTGACAGCCAACACATTGCAAACCTCTTAAACAATTACTTTTCCTCGATGTTTAATACTAACAGTCTTCCTCTCGCTACCACCAACACCAGTACTATTGTAAATCTCGAGCATGCATTGCCTAATTTTGAAATAACAACCGATGAAGTCCTTAAAGCTCTCCATTCACTTAAAACAAATAAAAGTCCTGGACCTGACAAAGTATATCCAACTCTGCTGAAAGAAACGAAGAGCGAAATACTCTCCTCCCTCACAACCGTATTCAATATGTCCTTGCGACAAGGCATCGTCCGTTCAGATTGGAAAAAGGCTAACGTGACACCGATTTTCAAGAAAGGAGACAAAAAAGTACCAGGTAATTACAGGCCCATTAGTCTAACTTCGGTTGTAGGTAAGCTACTTGAGGGCATAATTAGAGACAAAATTGTGAGTTACCTTGAAAGCCACTCATTGATTGGGGACTCGCAACATGGCTTCCGAAACAAAAGATCCTGCCTATCAAACCTATTAACCTTTATAACGACCTCTTCACTGTTTATGACGTAACCAAATCACTGGACGTAGTCTATCTTGATTTCAGAAAGCGTTTGATAAAGTCCCGCATCATAAATTACTTTACAAATTAAAGCAAATAGGTATTGACGGTCAAGTAAACCAATGGATCGCGAATTGGTTGAGCAACAGACAACAAAGAGTAGTGATTGACGGATTTAACTCAGAGTGGGCGCCTGTCACTAGTGGCGTCCCTCAGGGCTCGGTCCTGGGCCCAGTGCTCTTCATTATTTACATCAACGACGTGGATGTTGGACTCAATAACCGCATTAGTAAATTTGCAGACGACACAAAGATTGGTAACTCGGTTCTCACTGACGAAGACAGGCAAAGCCTCCAAGAGGATTTGCACAAAATTTCAACGGTCGGAAAGATGGGAGATGCCCTTTAACGTAGACAAGTGCCAGGTCCTTCAAGTTGGAACGAGGAATAAGAAGTTCGAATACGAAATGCGCGGCGTTAAACTCAAAAACGTTCAATGCGTCAAAGACTTGGGGTCAAAATCGCGTCAAACCTCAAATTCTCACAGCAATGCATCGATGCAGCAAATAAAGCGAACAGAATGTTGGGCTTCATTAAAAGAAACTTTGTATTCAAGAATAAAGATGTAATACTCCCGCTCTACAACAGTTTAGTCAGACCCCACTTGGAATATGCGGTACAGTTTTGTTCCCCTCACCATGCAAAGGATATTGCTAAATTAGAAGGTGTTCAGCGTCGGGCAACGAAAATGATCCCTTCCTTGCGCAACAAATCCTACGAAGAAAGGCTTTCTATCCTTAACATGTTCTCTCTTGAGAAACGTCGCCTCCGAGGAAAATTGATCGAATGTTTTAAAATACTTAATGGTTTCACGAATGTAGACAGATTAACATTGTTTATGATCGATGACAGTCTGCGCACGAGGAACAATGGCGTAAAACTCAGATGTAGACAAGTAAATTCAGATTGCACCAAATTTTTCTTCACCAACGTTGTAGTGCGAGAATGGAATAAGCTTCCACCTTCAGTGGTCCAGTGTAACACGATTGACTCCTTCAAAAATAAGCTCGACCGTCACTTCCTTCAACTTAATATCAACTAGAGCAGAAATGCAACGTTTTGGAGTCTTCTGATTAATGTAAAATCACTTAGGTTTAAGGACAGACCACCAAGTCTGGACCATGGGGTCTGTGTGGTCTGATTTTCTATGTAAATCTATGTAAATCTCTCTCTCTCTCTCTCTCTCTCTCTCTCTCTCTCTCTCTCTCTCTCTCTCTCTCTCTCTCTCTCTCTCTCTCTGTCTGTCTGACTGTCTGTCTGTCTCTTCCCCCCCCTTCTCTCTCTCTCTCTCTCTCTCTCTCTCTCTCTCTCTCTCTCTCTCTCTCTCTCTCTCTGCCCAAAGGTAATGTACGCGTGCAATTATATTATCTCTGGATGTGGGGGGGAGGGAAGGGGCGGCTTGGGGTTAGTGTCAGTGTGAATTATTCAGCAGACAGCAGTATAGGAGAAGTGGTTGTCGGTGGTTGAATGTTCAGCGTGCGGGTGCTGCGCCCTGAAAGACCTAGGTTCGAGTCCCACCCGCCGCTACAAGATGACAATAATTTAATTTCTCGCCGAGTGGCTTAAGATTACCCATATGCTGTCCCTATGACCACCTATCAACCCGGACTCTAGCGAAATTCTCCAAAGAGGACTCTGTGGGGGGAGAGAACTCTTAAACCGGGGGTCCACCTTTCCGGGTTTCCCCGAGTACCCATTTATCGACCAGCCCGAAAGGAAGGCTGAACAGCTGAGTGGGCTGCACACCGATTGCTCAGGCTGGGATTCGAACCCAGGTGAAGGCGGTGAGTAGCGTGCGGGCGCGGCATCCAGGGGAAGGAGGACGCGGGTTCGCCCCTCGCCCGCCGCCACACGCTGGGATTTTTCAGTCACCGCCGAGTGGCCTAAGACCACCCACATGCTGTCCTGAAGACCACCCATCAACCCGGACTCTAGATTCTCTCTCCATAAAAAAGAGGATGAAAGACGAGCTTCGGGGGGCAGCACGAGCCAGGCAAGATGCCGCCACTATGAACACTTGTCTGCGTCATAATGGGAGGGGCCGACCATCAGGCCCCATCAAGATAGCCTACCGGTGCCATAGGTAAGACTTAAAAAAAAAGACCCGCAGGTTCATGACTAGACGCTAACCACTACACCATGGAGGCGCTATGGGCCGAACGTAAAAAAAAAAGTAGAAAAGGATGTTAGAGGTAGTAACAAGTAGTAATTGTAGTAGTAGTAGTAGTAGTGGTTGTTGTTGTTGTTGCAGTAGTGGTAGTAGTAGTATATATGTTAATAATAAATAGTAGTAAAGGTAGTAGAAGAAAAAGCAGTAGTAATACTCACCAGTAAGGTCAGCAGTGTAAGCAGGCCCCCTACACCGAGTTGGGTCATTCTGGAATGCAAAGGAAAATAAAGTTTCTCTCTCTCTCTCTCTCTCTCTCTCTCTCTCTCTCTCTCTCTCTCTCTCTCTCTCTCTCTCTCTCTCTCTCTCTCTCTCTCTCTTATATTTATGCATAATATATCACTTATTTTTGCTGGGCTCAATTTATTCTCTCTCTCTCTCTCTCTCTCTCTCTCTCTCTCTCTCTCTCACCCACCCACCCACCCACCCACACACACACACACACATACACACACTCAAGATGGGCAATGAGGAACAACTATAAATAGATTGGGACAGGGACAAGGTCTCTGTGTGTGTGTGTGTGTGTGTGTGTGTGTGTGTGTGTGTTTAAGCGGTTATGCGTGCGTAAGCCACACACACACACACACACACACACACACACACACACACACACATCATGTTCTTGGAAGTTAAACATAAAATTACGTACATGAATGGCGGGTATACACGAGAGAGAGAGAGAGAGAGAGAGAGAGAGAGAGAGAGAGAGAGAGAGAGAGAGAGAGAGAGAGAGAGAGAGACACAGAAAATAAAAACACAGAACCACAGACAGACTAGGTGATCTGTCTTTAAACCTAACTGATTCAACATTAATCAGATGGCTCCAAAACTTTGTGTTTCAACTCTAGTTAATATTAAGTTGATGGAAATGTCAGTCGAGCTTGTTTTTAAAGGGGTCAATCGTGTTACACTGGACCACTGAAGGTGGGAGCTTATTCCATTCTCGCACGACAACGTTGGTGTAGAAAAATTTGGTGCAGAGAGAGAGAGAGAGAGAGACGGATAGATACCGACTGCGACACACACACACACACACACACACACACAGACCATCATACACACACGCACACACACACACACACAGACCATCAAATCACACACACACACACACACACACACAGACCATCAAATCACACACACACACACACACACACACACAGACCATCAAATCACACACACACACACACACAGAGACCATCAAATCACACACACACACACACACACACACACACACACACACAGAGACCATCAAATCACACACACACACACACACACACACACCAAAACAAAAGCAGTGTTACCACCAAAATAACAATTCTCTTCATCATTCATTTTAATTTCCACGGCTTGAGGCGCAGATGTGTTGGCGAGGAAGGCTTTTTGCGGAGGTTAATGCTTGGATAATGCACGAGGGGAGGGAGGGAGGAGGGAGGAAAAGAGAGAGAAGGAAAGGAAGGAGGGAGGGTGGAGGGAAGGGGCGGCTAGCTGGCATTCTGTTGGACAAAGCTCCCGTCATTCCTCCGCTTAATCTGTTTCCCTGTTTTATGCCGTTCCGCCGTTCCCTCGCCGTAGTGGTGTGAACGCGTGCTATTATGAGGCCATTTTCCACCCATTAGGGCCTTTGTTTTGGCCCATTACCGCTTATTTTCCCTCGTATCCCCAGTCTGAGGCACGCTTTCGGACGCGGGATAGCAGGCAGGGGGGGCAAGGGGGCGGTGAGGGGGTGGAAGGGTTGTCGGGCGGCCTCACCGTTCCCGACCCTCACTATTTTTTGTTTAGCTTATTAATGGCGGCAGACTCCTCATTTAAGGCATTACCGAAGCGTTTTTTCTCCACTGTTTTTAGCTTTACACGCAGCCTCGAGGCGTAAGTTTGAGATGATATTAGCGGAAAGACCTTGGTGGGCGGGGGGGTCGGGTAGCCATGTCCATTACCCTGCCTGCCAGCCTACCGTATCTTACCTTACCGTGCCTCCCTACCTAACCTTATCTTACCCTGCCTGCTTTCCTTACCTTACCTTACACTACACTACCCTTCCTTATCATACCTTACCCTACCTTACCTTACCGTGCCTCCCTTCCTAACCTTATCTTACCCTGCCTGCTTTCCTTACCTTACCTTACACTACACTACCCTTCCTTATCATACCTTCCCCTACCTTACCTTACCCTGCCCCCCTACCAAACCTTACCTTACCCTGCCTGCTTTCCTTACCTTACCTTACCTTACATTACCCTTCCTCACTCTAGCCTGTCCTACCTTACCTTAGCTTCTCCTACCTTACCTTACCTTAGCTTACCCTGCCCCCCTACCTTACCTTACCCTGCCCCACTACCTTACCTTATCTTACATTACACTACCCCTGTTGGAGCAGCCCGTTTCGGGAGGCTGCTCTGTGACCAAATGTCTCTTCGAAAGCCAAAAAACGCGGAGGCGAGAACACCAGCAGCTCCACCGTAAGGGAGCACTCAACCCGCGAAACCCCCGACTCGAATAACATTAAAGCTTGCTATGTAAACGCTCGTAGCCTACGTAACAAATTTGAAGACTTAGAAGTCCTCGCAGCTACAAATCATTACCACATCATCGGAGTCACAGAATCTTGGATAGACACTTCAAATAGAGATTTCATTGCGGAATATAGATTACCGGGTTATACCATCTTTAGTCATGAAAGAGAGAACAGACAGGGTGGAGGCGTTATCTTTTATATCCACAACTCTCTCCATCCAGTATCCGTAAAAACAGATATTATAACCAATGTAGACACGGTCTTCATTGAAATTAAAAATAAATCTCGTAAAATAGTAATTGGACTTATCTACAGACCGCCAAGGCAGACTCTTGATATCGACCACGCATTAAGTGAATTATTATTAGAAACAAGTAGCAGTTGCGAGGCAGTAATTGTTGGGGACTTTAACTTGCCAGTGAAAAGATGGGGTGAATCGTTGAACTGTCATACAGGGCTCGACCTGTACACAAATTTCCTAGAAAGTGATTTACATCAACACGTTCAAGAACCGACTCGGGAAAATAATATACTTGACCTTATCATTTCAACGACAGCTGATCTAGTTAACGAAGTAAATGTTGGTCCAATTTTTAGTTCTAGCGATCACCGAACAATCACATTCAGCATCAATATGAAAGAAAGCAAAGTAACTCCTAGTAAAGAAAAGGTGCCTGATTATCAGAGAGCGAATTTCGTAAGACTCCGATCAATTCTAAATAATTCTGACTGGACTGAAATCTCGGCGGAAACAGATATTGATAAATCTTGGGGGGCCTTCACCACAATATTGAACAATGCCATAAGCATATGCGTACCCTGTCGTAACAGACGTTCAGCTTTTAAGAAAAAACCCAAATGGTGGAATAACGAAATTCAAAATAGTTCATCTCTTAAAAAACGCGTATACAGTAGATATATATCTACTCAGAGTGAGGTTGACAAACTAGAGTTGGACAGAATTCGCCGCGAAACCAAGAAATTAATAAAACGAAGCAAGAAAAATCTTGAAGAATATATAGCGGAAACGAGTAAATCTAATCCTAAAGATTTTTTTAGCTATGTAAATAATAAAAAGTCACTCACTTGTGGTATCGGACCGCTTGCTAATGATAATGGTAACCACACGAACGATGAAAATGAAATGGCTACAATCCTAAATAACTTTTTCGCATCCGTATTTACCGACGAAGATTGTTTATCACTTCAACCGCCGGAGGTTAGAAGGACCGAAAAGATGTTAAGTGGCGTGCTCATCGTAGAAAGTGACATTTTACGCACAATTGAAAAGATCAAAGTAAGCAAAGCACCTAGTCCAGACAAAATTACCCCTAGGGTCTTAAAAGAAATCAAACATCAAATTTGTAAACCGCTCTCCATCATATTCAATAAATCTTTAACAGCTGGAAAAGTTCCGTCGGATTGGAAACTTGCAAATGTCACACCAATTTTCAAAAAGGGGGACAAGTCTCATCCAGGAAACTATCGACCAATTAGCCTGACATCGATTGTTTGTAAGTTAATGGAGACTATCATTCGCGACAATATGGTGAAATTCTTCGAAGAAAATAATATGATAAATAATTCGCAACATGGGTTCCGTAGTAAACGTTCGTGTTTAACTAACTTACTTGATTTTTTTCATTATATTTTTGAGGTGTTCGATGAAAGCAGATCAGTAGATATCATATATCTGGATTTTCAAAAGGCAATTGATAAGGTCCCCCACCAACGATTGCTCAGCAAACTATTGGCGCACGGTATCTCGGGTAACATTCACAATTGGCTTGTGGATTGGCTCTCTGAGCGGAAACAGAGAGTAGTTCTAAACGGTGTTACATCTAATTGGCTCGACGTCAGAAGCGGCGTACCTCAAGGATCAGTGCTTGGCCCCATGCTCTTCTTAATTTGTTAATGATATCGATGATGGGCTCACTTGCAAAGTATCAAAATTTGCTGATGACACAAAAATTGCTAGTAAAGTAACTGCGACACTCGACGAAGAAGCTTTACAATCAGATCTAGATCGACTTGCACGTTGGGCCAATCAATGTCAAATGAAATTCAACGTTGACAAATGTAAAGTGTTGCACATCGGAAAAAATAACAATCGCATTCGGTACGTAATGAATGGCAAACAACTTCTGCAGTAAGTAAAGAAAAGAATCTTGGAATCACTATATCAAGCGATTTAAAGCCCGGTCAGCATTGTTCAGAGGTAGTTAAAACTGCAAAGAAATTGGTTGGCTTCATCGGACGAGTCTTTAATAATAAATCGGAAAAAGTAATATTAAAACTGTATAATTCGTTGGTTCGACCCCGTCTAGAGTACTGTGTACAGTTTTGGTCTCCCTACTACAGAAAAGACATAGAAAAGTTGGAACGGGTTCAACGAAGAGTAACAAAGATGATTCCTAGGTTGAGAAATTTATCATATGAACAAAGGCTTAAATAAGTAAATTTATTCAGCCTATCAAAACGAAGAATGCGAGGCGATCTAATAGAAGTGTTTAAAATGTTTAAAGGATTCAGTGATATTAATGCGGAAGATTACTTTACAATTGATCGATCAAATAGAACAAGAAGAAATCACAATTTGAAGATAAGTGGTAAAAGATTCTCGTCGCATGAAGCTAAACACTTCTTCTTCAATCGAGTTGTTAATGTTTGGAACTCTCTACCCTGTGATGTCGTTGATAGTACAACAGTTACGGCCTTCAAGAATAGATTAGACAAGTATTTTGAATCCAACCAGCAACTAAGATAATACTCATTGTCGTAATAACGTTAAGTTCTTTCGAATACTGGTGTCCTTGTCCGCTTTTATCGCCCGGTTAGTGGTAGCAGTAATGGTAGTTCTTTCCTCTATCCTACATAATTTCCATGCAGTTTTTCCATGCTGCATGGTTCTTTTTCCTTTCCTGCCAGCTTTGGCTGGAGGGATGGGGGGGTGGGGAGGAGCCTTCGCCTTTGCTGTCCTTCATCTTCCACCTTTGATTAGATAGTTAGTGTAGCTTGTCACAAACAGCCTCGTAAGGACCAGCAGGTCTGCTGTTGTTTGTCCTTCCTTTATGTTCCTTTATGTACCCTTCCACACTCTACCCTATCCAACCCTACCTTATCTTACCTTACCTTACCCTACCTCCTTACCTTACCTTACCTTACCCTGCCTCCCGTCCTTACCTTACACTACACTACCCTTCCTCACTCTACCCTGTCCTACCCTACCTTATCTTACCTTTCCCTATCCTACCTTACCTTACCCTGCCTCCCTACCTTACCTTACCTTACCCTGCCTGCTTTCCTTACCTTACCTTACACTACACTACCCTTCCTCACTCTACCCTGTCCTACCCTACCCTATCTTATCTTGCCCTACCCTAACTTGCCTTGCTCTACCCTACCTTACCCTATCTCCCTACCCCCCCTACCTTTCCTTACCCTTCCCTTCCCTACACTACCCCATCCAACCTTACCCTATCTTACTCTGCCTGCCCTCCCCTGCTCTATCTTACCCTACCCTAACTCATCCTGCCCTAGTACCCTACCCTACCTACCTTTACCCTATCTTACCCTGCCTCCCTACCTTACTCTGCCTCTCTACCCGGGTACCACGCTTCCTCCCATTACCTTCTCCCCTACCTATCTTACCTCTGCTTGCCCTATCCTTTTGCCCCCTCCTACCCTACCCTACCCTGCCTCCCTCCCTCCCTTCCTATAGTGACGTCATTTCGTGCACGCAAACTTTACTGAGTGTGTCTGTTCGCCTGACCGGAGGCTTCGCTTGTTTTGCGTTTGAATATTTAGTATCGTGTTTTCCCGGGCATCAGGCAGCGGCGGCGGCGGGTTTCATTAATGTTTCGTGCCTTGCTGACTCCCAAAGCGTCAATACTGAATGGCAAATACTCGTTCATTCCCGCTTTTTACCTAACAGCGCGTGCTACATAACGGGAAGACATATACTGCCCATGAATAATTTAAACGCACTTTTTTTTTATCCTCTACGTTGATGGAAACAAAAATGGACGAATAAAAACATGTAGCCGGGTGGATATTGTTCTTTCAAGCGCCATGAAATACCCTGTTGCTAACGCCTGGCCCCCCGCCTAAGCCAGGGTCGCCGTACGGACGCGGC
>NW_026110844.1:50000-65873 GCF_024679095.1 Eriocheir sinensis
CATTATCCCCTATTTTCAAGAGTAAAAATTATGTCCTTGAATTGGATTTTCAAAGCGTTTCCATGACTGTTGAAGGTTTGTAGAAAAGATATATGAAGAGATACTGATGTTTCATAAGGTAGGTAATGAGATACTGGCACGGACCTAAAACGAATCTTAACCACGGAAAGTCCTAACTTTATAACCTAAGAGCCCCCCTCGCCCCCCTGCTAACCAAAAAGCAGGCTGCGCCCCCCTCTGGACCCCCCCCACATGTATGATGCGCCAGAAAACCGTTTTTTTATTTTTTTTGTTTTTTGGTGGAGAGCATATTTAAACTACTCCAACCGAACTTTACGACCTGCTAACGAGGAGGCTTCGCCCCCCTCGACCCCCCTCCTACAGCTGTCATCCAGAACTGACGCTCCTGCTGTTAACTGACACGGGGGTGACCCACCGACTGCTACGTATGACCTTGGCCTCCATTTTACTCAAACTCCACTATAATTATCGCGCGTTGAACAATATCCGTTTGTTTTCTGACACGTGCTTGTCACAGCTTCATGTGACCGCGAATCACAAAGCGCACGTGACACGCCCGTGTCACTGTTGACTGTTGAACCCGGTATTGGGATAGTAATCGGTCCTTTTGTCAACCTACATGCATACCAATAAAGAGGTTAAATAGTCAGTTAACACTTACCGAGAGGTGAAGTAGACTGATATTTTGAGGGAGTGAGAGTGTCGGGCCTTCCATCCATTATGGCGGCTTGAAAACAACTGACTTGAGGAACTCGCCGTTAGGTGCCGCCACTGAAACACCTTCGCGTACTAAAATTTCACGAATGTATTCCTTTAAAATTAGAAAATACAAATAGCTGCGGCATTAGTTGCTTTAATATATTGAAAAAATAACGTAAAACTCTTAAAAGACCGTTTTTTTGTCCGAAATCGTTATGATCCATGCGCGTTTTGGATATTACTGACTTAGGAACTAGTTTCTGTGGTGTAGTATAAGGCAGCTAAGAGGCTCAGTCTACCCAGGAAGCCATTATATCAAACAACAACACTGGACTTAGAAATTTTCAAGGTACCCTCACATAATCAAGCCGTTTACGCAGTAAATTGGTACGACCAGTAACTAAAACCTTCACAAATGTGAAGCAAAAGAAGTATTCTATGCAGTACCCATGCTATTTTTTCGGTATATTTGAAGCAGTTGTTAGCTAGATTAACCAAATATGCTCCATTAACCAAATATGCTCCCTCACCCTAAACCCTCTGCAAGCTATTTTGCGGCGGCGGCGGCACTGTCGCCACGGCCGCCGCCGCCATAGGAGGCTGCGCTTTCGTGAATACTATCTCCTATTTTCAACAATAAATAGTTCTTGAATTGGATTTTGAAAGTGTTTCCTTGATTGTTGAACGTTTGTAGAAAAGACATATGAAGAGTTAGTAATGTTTCATAAGGTAGGTAATGAAATACTGGCACGGTACTAAAATTAATCTTGACCGCTGTTTACAGTAGCATAACTATAGGTGATTTGTCCCCCACCCCACCCCACCCCAAACCACCACCAAATCCTTCGACCTTTGAGTATAACGTCTACATTAATTTTATAACCTTCGTGTCACGCGGCAGCCAAAACCCACGGATCATCATGCAAAAAATGTGAGGCAGAGGAGCCCCTAAGCGTCCTGCAGCAGCCAAAACCCCACAGCCAAGGATTGTATACTTTAAGGATAGCTCACTAACCATTTGTTTTACCCACAATGCACCGCAGATGACGTCACATATGTACACAAATGGTGCTGGGCGGGAAACTGGTTCACTTCACTGTGTTCTCACCGCAGCGTGCTCAGTGAAAATGGTGATTTGTGATGTATATGGGTGTTACGGTGGCTCAACCTACATAATAAGGATAGCTCACTAAGCATTTGTTTTACCCACTGTGCACCGCGTGTACAATCTGGTTCACCCTCTCCATATAAAATGTATTAGAAAACCATTACTTAATAATCTTGTCACTCATTCATAATCAGATTTTGCGCTCTTTTGATTGCTAAGGATATGTAATTAAATTAGGCAGCTGTTGAGTTGGCAAATAGTATACAGTAACATAAATATTTGAGAAATGCTATAAAAAATGTACAAAGAAATATTGCTGTCTACCATATATCGATGCTTACGTTTTTCTCAAGTTTCATTAACATTAATTTTCTACAACCTTGCAGGAGTAACTAATCCTGTCATCAAAATAGCTAACATACAGATATATATTAATTGAAGTATTACTATTGGATCAGGAAAATTATATCCAATGGTTAACATAAATAATGCATAAAGGGCTCAATGTATATTGTTACGCCACCCCCCACCACACACCATCCACGGGCAGGCAGGCGGCGTGATCCCCAGAACAACCACACGGGCACCAGTCACTGACAACGGCCCCCACAGAACACCGAGGGGAGGTGACACGAGGCAGGGCACAATGGATACACGTTCAACACTAATTTCTAGTTTAATGACAGGTTCCTCACACAGTACAGCAACTCTCAAGAGCACAGAACAGTTAATCAGGCACACAGAGGCACGAGAGACTCGCACACAGCTCACGAACGGGGCATTCAGCTGAACCCCCGCCAGCCCAGACACGCGTCTTGCTCACACTCCTTCCGCTCGCCCTGACTCGACTGCCGACCCCGCACGGTCGCACCTCTCCTGCCCGGCGGCCGGTGGCCCCGGGCTCCCCTCTGTCTCTCTTGTCCCAACAAGTAGAATTGCACCATGCTGAGCTAACATTTCATCATGCTACAATTTCATCACATTACACATACAATCATACACATACAGCATATTCGTAACAATATGTAAAAATACACAAAGACTATACCAACTTCTATATTATCTATAACGATACTGATGACAGGATCAGCTACCCTGTATAGCTGTAGAAAATGAATGTTAATGAAATTTGAGAAAGTGTAAGCATCATATATGGTAGACAGCAATATTTTTCAGTACGTTTTTCTAACATATTTATCAAATAATTATATTACTGTATATTACTTGCCAACTCAACAGCTGCCTAAGTTACTTACATATCCTTAGCAATCAAAAAACGTGCAAAATCTGACTATGAATGAGTGACAATTAAGATTAATATGTAATGTTTTTCTAATACATTTTATATGGAGAGTGTGAACCAGATGACCATTACGCAGTCATGGCGTCATCGATGACGTTTCAGTGAGCTATCCTTGTTGTCTATAATTCTTGCACACAGCTCACCACAGGGAAACTTAAATTGTTCCCCCTGTTCAATAATTAAATGTTCAGTGTCGGAAAAAAAAGGCATTATTGCTGCTCCCTAACAAGTGCTGCCACCCCCCCCACCCCCCCTCCACCCAAGGATCAAAAAGCAAGGAAAAGAGAGAGAGGATATTTCGCTTCGACGTCATTGTTATGACGTCACGGAACGATGACATCACGCCCGCATCTCGTGCGCACTGGTGCCCAAAAGCATGGGAAAGCCCCTTCTATTACGTTATTTCGATGCAGCAAAATATGAAACTAGTGCAGAATTAAACTTTTGTAATAGGCTGGAACATTTATGCACCAGATCGAGAAAATTAACCAAGAGAACAGCAAAAAATGCTGAAGTTGAGCTGTCACAGTTGCTGTATTTCGTCCATATTATACTATATGTGTTTCATATTTCCTTCTTGTGCCAAAATATCGGTGATTAAAACAGTAAGGAATGCCGTACCATTTTCTTATAGTGATGCAAAAACTGGCCTAGCAGTAAATAACTTGAAAATCGCTATTTTTCACTTCTGATCACCGGAATTTTTTTTTTTTCCTGGTTATGCAGTTACATACCTAGTACAATTTACCAACGTGTAATCACAATTACGTCCTTGTTGCATGGTCTAGGCAATCAATGTGAGAGGCTTGCCCAAAGTAGATGCACAATCAATCAATCAATAAATCAACATCAATCAATAGCTCTGAAGCCACTGGCACCTATACATGGCACTGGAGGAGTTGTTAGTGTTGGTGTGTTGTGGTGACAAGTAAATGTGTATTTGTTTTCTGAATGAGTCTATTGTACCGCAGTCTAAAATCTGTAGAGGGAGGCTGTTCCAGTCACGTATGGTGGGTGGAAAGTATGAGTGCTTGTATGCGTCAGTGTTAGTGTGATATGTTTGGTATTTATGGATGTGTGTATTACGGCCGGTACATTGACTGCAGTGTTTGCGTTGTGTAAGTATGTGTGTGGGTCAATGTCAATGAGAGTGTTTGTGATCTTGTACATAAGTGTAAGTCTGTGCGCTTGTCTGCGTATATATAGAGGTTGAACTGACGTCACACCACTTCGCTTTTGTTTTAGGAAAAACAACTGTCAGCCATTTTGGGAGGCACGAGCGATCAGCTGAGGCCCTGCCCCCAGATGATGGCTGGCCCGTGCCTCCCGTCTTCATATCACAATATAAATGAATCTGCAAAAAATCTGGACAGTGAGGCTAGGCTTCGGTATCCATTAGGCTGCCAAATGGTGATGGACATACAGTATATACATTTATTATCAAACTTCAAGATATATTTGATGATAAGAACAATGAATATATTGTTATGCCGGACGTGTTACTTGGGTTCCGTGTCGCCGCCAGGAGACTCCGTGGGAGGGAGATATGTAAACACCTTGCACAGCTTCTGTAGTTTAATTTTCTTCCTTAGTAGTACAATTCACTCTGACTCTTCACCGACCACTAGCTTACTATGACTGGGACTGACTCCTCTCGCCCTCTTCTCATATATATATATATATATATATATATATATATATATATATATATATATATATATATATATATATATATATATATATAAACCGCACAGTACGGTCTAGAACGTTACAGTATATATTCGATCCTACAAGAACATGTAGCAAAAATATGTGCGAGTTGGCAACACTTCCGCCTGGCGCCTGGCGCCTGCTGCGGGACCCCAGATGGTTATTATTCAGTGTTGAAAACCACTTGAGCCCATCAGCGTCGAGCGTGCCGTCGATCCGTGGGAGGGTATGAATCCTTGATGGTGAGATCGTTGAGGGCTCGGTAGTCCACGCAGCACCTGAGGGAACCGTCCTTTTTCATGACGAGCACTACAGCAGACGCACACGGGCTGCTGGACCGCTCGATTAACCCCTGTTTTTTTTTTTTTTTTTTTTACAGCACAGGGGACATTTCAAGGGCACACAAAACAAACATTAAAAAAAAAGCCCGCTACTCACTGCTCCTAAAAGAATCCAAAGAGGTGGCCGAAAGATAGGTCAGTTTCGGGAGGAGAGGTGTCCTGATACCCTCCTCTTGAAAGAGTTTAGGTCGTAGGCAGGAGGAAATACAGATGAAGGAAGAGTGTTCCAGAGTTTACCAGCGTGAGGGATGAAAGAGTGAAGATGCTGGTTAACTCTTGCATAAGGGGTTTGGACAGTATAGGGATGAGCATGAGTAGAAAGTCGAGTGCAGCGGGGCCGCGGGAGGGGGGTAGGCATGCAGTTAGCAAGTTCAGAAGAGCAGTCAGCGTGGAAATATCGATAGAAGATAGAAAGAGAGGCAACATTGCGGCGGAATTTAAGAGGTAGAAGACTATCAGTATGAGGAGGAGAGCTGATGAGACGAAGAGCCTTAGCCTCCACTCTGTCCAGAAGAGCTGTGTGAGTGGAGCCCCCCCACACATGAGATGCATACTCCATACGAGGGCGGACAAGGCCCCTGTATATGGACAGCAACTGTGCAGGGGAGAAGAACTGACGGAGACGGTACAGAACGCCCAGCCTCGAGGAAGCTGATTTAGTAAGAGATGAGATATGAAGTTTCCAGTTGAGATTTTGAGTTAAGGATAGACCGAGAATGTTTAGTGTTGAGGAAGGTGATAGCTGGGTGTTGTCAAAGAATAGGGATAGTTGTTTGGAAGATTGTGTCGAGTGGATAGGTGGAGAAACTGTGTTTTTGAGGCGTTGAAGGACACCAGGTTCTTCTTGCCCCAATCGGAAATAATAGTAAGGTCTGAGGCTAAGCGTTCTGCAGTCTCCAGCCTTGAGTCGTTAAGTTCCTGAAGGGTGGGTCTTCTATTAAAAGAAGTTGAATAATGCAGAGTGGAATCATCGGCGTAGGAATGGATAGGACAGTTCGTTTTGGAAAGAAGATCATCAATGAACAACAGAAAAAGAGTGGGAGATAGGACAGAACCCTGTGGGACACCACTGTTAATAGATTTAGTTGAAGAACAGTGACCGTCTACCACGGCAGAAATAGAACGGTCAGAGAGGAAACTGGAGATAAAGGTACAGAGAGAAGGATAGAAACCGTAGGAGGGTAGTTTAGAAAAAGATTTGTGCCAGACCCTATCAAAAGCTTTTGATATGTCCAGCGCAATAGCAAAAGTTTCACCGAAACGGCTAAGAGAGGATGACCAAGAGTCAGTTAAGAAGGCTTGCGGAACCCATACTGGCGATCAGATAGAAGGTCAGAAGTGGAAAGGTGCTTTTGAATCTTCCGGTTAAGGATTGATTCAAAAGCTTTAGATAGACAAGAAAGTAAAGCAATAGGACGGTAGTTTGAGGGATTGGAGCGGTCACCCTTCTTAGGTACAGGCTGTATGAAGGCATACTTCCAGCAAGAAGGAAAGGTAGATGTTGACAGGCAGAGGCGAAAGAGTTTGAAGGGTGACAGCACGGAGGCACAGATTTTAAGGACAATAGGAAGCACTCCAACAGGTCCATAAGCCTTCTGAGGATTGAGGCCAGAGAGGATATAGAAAACATCATTTTGAAGAATCTTTATAATAGGCATAAAAGAGTCAGAAGGGGGATGAGTAGGAGGAATATGCCCAGAATCGTCCAGAGTGGAGTTTTTAGAAAAAGTTTGAGAGAAGAGTTCAGCCTTAGAGATAGATGAGACGGCAGTGTTGCCGTCAGGACTGAGGAGTGGAGGGAAAGATGAAGAAGTGAAGTTGGAGGAGATGTTTTTGGCTAGATGCCAGAAGTCACGGAAGAGTTAGAAAGCAAGGTTTTGGCATTTTCTATTAATGAAAGAATTTTTGGTTAGTCGGAGAATAGATTTGGCACGATTTCGGGCAGAAATGTAAAGTTCATAATTAGCATTAGTTTGAAGGCTCTGGTACCTTTTGTGAGCTACCTCTCTATCATTGACAGCACGAGAACAAGCGTGATTAAACCAAGGCTTTTTTGCGTGAGGAGTAGAGAAAGAACGAGGAATGTATGCCTCCATTCCAGAGACAATCACCTCTATGATGCGCTGAGCACACACAGAGGGGTCTCTATCCTGGAAGCAATAATCATTCCACGGGAAATCGGAAAAGTACATCCGCAGGTTGTCACACCGAGCTGAACAACAATGCAAGAAGCATCGCCTCTTCGGTGGGTCCAGAGGGTGTGCAGGAGCGATAGGACAGGATGCAGAAATAAGATTGTGATCGGAGGAGCCCAACGGAGAGAACAGTTTGACAGAATAAGCAGAAGGGTTTGAGGTAAGGAAGAGGTCTAGAATGTTGGGCCGATCTCCAAGACGGTCGGGAATACGTGTAGGGTGCTGGACCAACTGCTCTAGGTCGTTGAGGATAGCAAAGTTGTAGGCTTGTTCACCAGGATGGTCAGTGAAAGAGGATGAAAGCCAAAGCTGGTGGTGAACATTGAAATCTCCTAAGATGGAGATTTCAGCGAAGGGAGAGTGGGTCAAGATGTGCTCCACTTTAGAATTCAAATAGTCAAAGAATTTTACATAGTTGGTAGAGTTAGGTGAGAGATAAACAGCACAGATGTATTTAGTAATAGAATGACAGTGAAGTCTTAACCAGATGGTGGAAAATTCAGAAGAGTCAAGGTCGTGGGCACGAGAGCAAGTGATGTCGTTGCGCACGTAGGCGCAACATCCAGCTTTGGATTGAAATTTAGGATAGAGATAGTAGGAGGGAACAGAGTAGAGATTGCTGTCAGTAGCCTCAGAAACCTGTGTTTCGGTAAGGAAGAGAAGGTGAGGTTTAGAGGAGGAGAGATGATGTTCCACAGAATGAAAATTAGAGCGAAGACCGCGAATGTTGCAGAAATTGATAAGAAAGAGGTTCGAGGAGTTATCAAGACACCTCTCGGGTCGGCAGCCAGAAGGGGAGTCCTCCCTGGGGGAATTTGTGGTCCCCCCCCCAGTCGGGGACTCCGAGGCTTGGTGAATGTGCGCCATTTTGAAATTTTAATTTTGGGAAAAGGTGTATATGTTGTGTGAATGTAGTGTGGTGTGGATAAAGAGAGGATCTGTCTTTAGAGAGCATGCTGAACTACTCTCCGGTGTTGGTGAGACAATAGGGAAACGGTTAGTGAGGACATGGGAAGGGTCTTTGGAGGGCTTCAGCTCCCTTCTCACCTCCCATATATACCTCACCGGGAGTGGCTTGCGCCCGTTCGGTAGGTGTCTTCCTACCTACTCCTACCAGCCAGAGATCATCCATCACCTCATCCATCTCCTTGCGATGGGCTGGTGCCATCCTTCGAGGAGCTTGCTTCACTGGCCGGTGGCTACCTGTGTCAATGTGGTGCTCTTCCAGGTCCGTACACCCCAAGTCCAGGTCTCCTGTGGAAACCACATCTGCATTCCTCACGAGAAGCTCCCTGAGCTGTCCCACTTGGGGCTCCTTTAGAAACTGGGAGCTCCTAGCAAACAGGTCGCGCAGGTAGTCGAGCAGCTCCTCCTGGGGCTTCGTCAGGGTTCTCCTGCAGACACAGGTTCTCGGTTCCTGGTCGATCTCTTGGCACAACCCCACCATGGTCCCTTGTTTTATTTTATTTGGGCTGAAGGAGACATTGGCCACGACGACAGGCATTTCCCCTGCAGCAGGGTCTACTAAAGTACTGCCTACAATCACCCCGTTTTCTACCGGGCATCGACTTCCACTCTCTACCACACACAGGCTAGCTGGGGGGGGCACCCGTAATTTGACAGGGTAACAGCATCTCTGACCTCGGAGGAATAATGGTGGTGCGCTTGACCGTCACTGGCAGGCCCTCCTTGTTCACAGTCTCCAGTGGCACCCTCCTTCCTACTACAGTCCAGCTCGCACCTGTGGGAGACAAGATAATCCATACCTAGGATGCAGGAGTCGTCCATATCAGCCACGTAGACAGAGAGAAACTCTTCCTTTCCTCCGAGCTCAAACTTCACGTCCACTGGGCTTCTGAGCTCAGTCGATGCGGCGTCTTAGGAAGCCGACGATGGCTCACCACGTCAGGCCCCACCAGTGTGCGTTCCGAGCCTGTGTCGACGACCACAGGCCATAACACTCCGTCAACCTTGCCCTCTACTTGGCAGTTTGTCATGGTGGTTCTCCTGCACACTGATATCTTCGGGGCATGTACAGGACAGACTGGTCGTTGCCCCCGTGAACCAGTCCTCCTTAGTTTCCTCGCCCGAGTGGTGATCCTCGTTGGGGCACATTTTTCCGACACTCATTCTTCCAGTGCCCTTTTCTCCACAGGTCCAGCACTTGGGTCCTTCCCTGGGCTTCTTCCTAGCGCCACCTTCATATTCCTTCTTCCTCTTATAGCATTCGTTCTCCTTGTGCCCAACCTTCTCGCAGTACCAGCACGTTCCTTGGAACCTGTCTGTGTCGCTGACAGCGCCCTTTCGTGCCCTATAGCCAGAAGTCGAGTCGTCCCTGAAGCTTGACAAGCTAAACCTAACAAGGGACTCACACTCCATGGCACGTGCCAGAGCTTCCTGCAATGATGTTGGCTTAGCTTGGTTCACTTGTATCTTCAGCTGAGGGCTGTCCAGGGCATCGATGAATTGATCACGCAGCAAAACCGTCAGCAGGTCAGTTGTGGCACCTGGGTATGCCTTGTGCGCCATGCTCTCAAGGTCCTGAGCGAGTTCCTGAAGAGACTCGCCGCGCCTCCTGTTGGGGGTTCTGAACCTAACCCTGAAGAGCTCGTTCTGGTGCTTGGTCCCATACCGTTGCTCCAGCGCCTGTGCCAGCCCGCTGTCGCTGCCCTTTGTCGCATTGTTGAGCTGAGCAAGGACCTCCAGCGCCACCCCTTTCAGGCTAGTGGCAAGCTGTACCGCGCTTTCTTGGTCATCCCATCCATTCCGAGCCGCCAACAGCTCAAACTGAGTGCGGTAAGCCTCCCAGGAGACCTTGCCAAACTCCTGAGGCTTCTTTCTAACAGGCGAATCCAGCAGACTCATGGGGCTGGCGGAACTTCTTGCGGGGGTAAACTCAGGCAAAACAGGGCTCAAACTACCCCGGACTTGCGTAGGAGAAGCATCTTGGGTACAAGTAGCCCTTACAGGCACTGGCTGTCCGTTTCCAGCCAAACAGTCTTCAAGGGCCTTCACTCTGTCACTTACGTCACAAACTGCCTGTTCTGTACGGTTCACCTTTCCCTGCACTTCTAATATTTCTTTGTGTGTCGTCTCCCGTACCACCTCCATCTCTTGTTGAAGATTTGTGTGTTCTTTCTCCACTTCTATCAGGCGTTGTCCCAAGTTCGTGGTCACATCAGTCATTTCTCTTCGCACTGACTCACTTCCATCTTGTACTGCTTTTACCTATAGCTGTAATCCTGTGAAGCGATCTTTTAGCTGTTCTTTGAGTTCTTGGAGTGTTCCTTCTTGTTGTTGCTGTGCTCTTTCTTGTTGTTCTTTGAGTTCTTGGAGTGTTCCTTCTTGTTGTTGCTGTGCTCTGTCTTGTTGTTCTTCCCCTGTAGTTTCCATCAGGCGTTGTCCTAAGTTCGTGGTCACATCAGTCATTTCTCTTCGCACTGACTCACTTCCATCTTGTACTGCTTGTAGCTGTTGCTGTAATCCCGTGAAGCGGTCTTCTAACTGTTCTTTGAGTTTTTGGAGTGTTCCTTCTTGTTGTTGCTGTGCTCTTTCTTGTTGTTCTTTAATTGAGTTCTTGGAGTGTTCCTTCTTGTTGTTGCTGTGCTCTGTCTTGTTGTTCTTCCCCTGTAGTTTCAAAGCTTCCAAGAGTTCAGTCAACACGTCGTCCCTCTGGGCAGCTTGGGAACGAGTCTCCATGGCGAAAAAAAAAAAAAATGCCTACACTCCTGACGCCAATGTTATGCCGAACGTGTTACTTGGGTTCCGTGTCGCCGTCAGGAGACTCCGTGGGAGGGAGATATGTAAACACCTTGCACAGCTTCTGTAGTTTAATATTCTTCCTTAGTAGTACAATTCACTCTGACTCTTCACCGACCACTAGCTTACTATGACTGGGACTGGACTCCTCTCGCCCTCTTCTCATATATATATATATATATATATATATATATATATATATATATATATATATATATATATATATATATATATATATATATATATATATATATATATATATAAACCGAACAGTACGGTCTAGAACGTTACAGTATATATTCGATCATACAAGAACATGTAGATAAATATGTGCGAGTTGGCAACACTTCCCGCCTGGCGCCTGGCCGCGGGCGGGGCCTTGCTTCTCGCCCTCCTGCTCGCTCCTCCCAGTCTTCCAGAGGCCCATAGACCCCGGGGGAGGCTTCCAGCACAATAATATGACTAATTGGTAAATTTGTAGCACTTCACCAGTCTCGCATTTCCGAACGAAACTAGTTTTTTTCGGTAGTTTTCGCCCTGTTTTGAATGAATATGCGTGTCATTTCTATCGCAAATCACGTGTTTTTTTTTTACCCCCCCCCCCCCATCCAACCAAGAGACTAATGATTTGCGATAAAAAATTTAGAGCACATTCATTCAAAACAGACCGAAATCTACCAGAAAAAACTAGTTTCGTCCACACAGGTGCATTTAAACTAAACATAACCCTAACATAACCTAGCCTAACCTAACCTAACCTAACCTAAAACTAACCTAACACTAACCTAACCTAACACTAACCTAACCTAACCTAACCTAAAACTAACCTAACCTAACCTAACCTAACCTAACCTAACCTAACCTAACCTAACCTAACCTAACCTAACCTAACCTAAAACTAACGGTAAATTTGTAGCACTTGGGGCTGGGAGGCGGCGGTGTGCGGCGGGCAGTAACCCATCAACCATCAGAGCGGTCGTGTGTCACGTCCTGGCCTTGACCGCCCTCCCTCCCTCCCTCCGTTATAAATGATTTACGAGGGGTGTTTATGGGGATGAATTTACTCAGAATGCGGAGCTCTTTCTAATGGTCAGGGTAAGAAAAGCCATCTCTAGACTGGTGTACTCCTACAATAATACCGACTAATTTAACCCCGGGCATCCTCGGGCGGTGTTTAGTAAAAACATAAAAACATAAGGGGTTCCAAAAAGCCCACGGCAGCCCTTGTCTACCTACCGCGAGTGGCAGTATAGCACCTATCAGTAACAGTAATAGATGGGCCACTAACACCCACACCCACACAGTAATAGATGGGCCACTAACACCCACACCAACACAGTAATAGATGGGCCACTAACACCCACACCAACACAGTAATAGATGGGCCACTAACACCCACACCCACACAGTAATAGATGGGCCACTAACACCCACACCCACACAGTAATAGATGGGCCACTAACACCCACACCCACACAGTAATAGATGGGCCACTAACACCCACACCAACACAGTAATAGATGGGCTGCTAACACCCACACCAACACATTAATAGATGGGCCACTAACACCCACACCAACACATTAATAGATGGGCAGCTAACACCCACACCAACACATTAATAGATGGGCCACTAACACCCACACCAACATTAATAGATGGGCAGCTAACACCCACACCAACACATTAATAGATGGGCCACTAACACCCACACCAACACAGTAACAGATGGACACTAACACACACAGTAACAGATGGACACTAACACACACAGTAACAGATGGACACTAACACACACAGTAATAGATGGACACCAACACCCACACCCACACAGTAATAGATACACTAACACCCACACCCACACAGTAACAGATGGACACTAACACACACAGTAATAGATGGACACCAACACCCACACCCACACAGTAATAGATACACCAACACCCACACCCACACAGGAACAGATGGACACTAACACACAGTAACACATTGACACTAACACACACAGTAATAGATGGACACCAACACCCACACCCACACAGTAATAGATACACCAACACCCACACCCACACAGTAACAGATGGACACTAACACACACAGTAATAGATGGACACCAACACCCACACCCACACAGTAATAGATGGGCCACTAACACATCCACCCACACAATAACTGATGGACATTGGACACTAACACCCACACCCACACAGTAATAGATGGGCCACCAACACCCACACCCACACAGTAATAGATGGGCCACCAACACACCCTCCCACACAGTAATAGATGGGACACCAACACCCACACCCACAAAGTAATATATGGGACCCCAACACCAACAACCACACAGTAATAGATGGGCCACTAACACACCCACCCACACAATAACTGATGGACACTAACACCTACACCCACACAGTAATAGATGGGCCACCAACACCCACACCCACACAGTAATAGATGGGCCACTAACACACCCTCCCACACAGTAATAGATGCATACCTGTCAAGTCTTACGGCGCAAGTTGAAAATCTTACGTTTTTTCTCCGCTTGCGATGTTTTTTTTTAATGTTTGTTTTAAACAATTTGACATATATCGTACGCGCCATATTTAAATTCATGGGAGCGTGCTGAGTAACGGTTACTGTTACGGTTAGTGTGTGTGTGTGTGTGGGGGGGGGGGGGGGTACCTCGTGCACCCTGCTTGAGTCCGTCGGAACCATATCTGTCAAGTCTTACGATTTTTATACACTTATGGTCTCTAACGAAAAATCTTATGACAAGACACCACAGTAGCTTGACAGGTATGTAGATGGGCCACTAACACACACACACACACACATGAAATGCCAGAGATTTTCTCTTTTCTACACTCACACACGTCCTCTGCGTGTAACGAAAACACGAGAAATTAATCCAGACAAGGAAAGGTTTGCCGGCACCGGGGATCGAACCCGCGACCAGCGTAACGGGAGAGCCACTCCTTTACCAGTCGGCCAAAGAGGTACCCCACTGGCTAAGTGGGTTATGGGAGGCTCGCCCATCAGGCAAGTCAGCACTACACGTCTCCCCATTCCCATTTAGATTAATTTATGTGTGTTGAGTTCTCATTTTCTATGAACTTCGGAGAGCATGGGCCATCACTCTACCTGTTACCCTCTCGGGGTGACACAACAGAACCACAGGAGAGGATGCCCACCGCTTTGCCACCAGTGAAATGCCCGAATTTTTCTCTTGACTATACTCCAACACGATCTCTGCGTGTAACGAAACACACGAGAAATTAACCCAGATAAGGAAAGGTTTGCCGGCGCCGGGGATCGAACCCGCGACCAGCGTAACGGGAGAGCCACTCCTTTACCAGTCGGCCAAAGAGGTACCCCACTGGCTAAGTGGGTTATGGGCATAGGTGGGCGTTATCGCGATAAGTTATCGCGATACTTTATCGCTGATAACAAAATCGGGTTATCGGCCATCCGCTACTTATTTAAATATATATCGGTATCTTCGTTAATTTTGTGACCAAACTAGCGATAATCGATACTTTTTTTCTGCCTCTTAGAAAAAAAGAAAAAAAAAAACGTTGTCTCCTCCCCACTGCGCATGCGTGGCCTGGGCGCCCGGTGTTGAATGAAAAAATTTTGGGGTATGAATTATATTCGGTGAAGAGATTTCATACTTAGATTTAGATCATCAACATTAAAACATTAGCTTATTTTTTATGTTAGACTCAAAAATCAATATATCAAAGAGAAAAATCATTTTGCTTTGCCCCAAAAATGATTATTCACTGCCTCAAATTTGATATTCCATATATGTTTGTGAGCATGACATGGTATTGAAGGCACCCGGTGTTGTGTTATTTGGTGTCCCATCGTCAAAACAAACAGAGCGTATGTTCAGACCAGTAAGCGTAGCCCTGTACAGTCTCACAAAGCTTTTTAACACATCAAGAGTTGCTGGAAGACTGAATCAGACAAACAGTACCACCATACTCGCTGTTTCTAGAATGACACTCTATACATATAAATACAACTCGTACAGAGTGTCGTTCTAGAAACAGCGGGGATGGTGGTAGTGGTACTGTATGTCTGATTCAGCCTTTCAGCAACCTTAATTACGGTTAAAAATCTTTGTGAGACTGTACAGGTCTACGCTTTCTGAGCATGCGCAGTTCACGGGAGACCAGTGTTTGTAAACAAAAGCGCCAGCTTTTGACGGTGGGGAGGCCAAATAACACAACACCGGTTCAGGCGTTTCTAGTATTATCGTTTATAGGTACGTGTCAACATGTGGTTTTCAGGTTTTATAAGTTTTCTAAAATACAAATAATGTTAAATTTGAATTCATGTATGTTTTTTCATTTGAAATATCAATATATTATCGTTTTCGCCTATCGGACTTATCGCTAGCTAGTATCAGAATTGTGGATTTATATCGGGTATCGGTTATCGGTTATCGCCTATATTTGTGTCTCCAGTTAACGAATATCGGTTATCACCGATAAGGTTTTCCATTATCAGTTATCGGGAATAAGGTTTTCTGTTATCGTGCCCAGCTATGCTCATTACTAAGGAAGCATATATGAATTTTCTGATTCAAGACCTATAGTAACTGTTTAAGGTTTTGTTAAGTGAGCTTAAGTTTAGGGTATCTTCAACCACATGATAGGCAGGGACTTATGGTACAAATCAACAAAGGAAGAGCACACTGTATCAGATAATAAGTCTGATTAG